>NW_027636984.1:0-13310 GCF_951216825.1 Electrona antarctica | reverse complement strand
ATAATGTTTAAAACAAAATGGGTTATCCCATTTAGACCACCAGATTTTACAAAATGGTTTCTAAATGCTGACTGTCAGTCAGTGGTTCTCAACCTTTCCATGTCAAGGATCCCCCCAGAATTATATGTATTTGGCCGCGGAAAATATGTTGTTCCAGGGAACCCCCCCCCCCCCAGATGCAAGTTTACAGATGCACTAACATACAGTCCATATGCTGTGTTAATGATTTCATCAGTCACTTAATTAAAAACAATAATACAAAAGTCTCATCTTCATATCAGTCATTGTGATCAACTGATATTGCCGACTGCAGGGTATTTAGCAATATCAGCATGTTGTGTTTTGCCGATCTGATATTGAAATCCCAAAGTCCCATCATAGAGAATCCCCTCTTACAGTATACTTTTACGGTTACGGTTCCTCACTAAAAACGCCGCGGGACAACGCTCCACAGGTCCCAAACTCTTCTCCCTTCTGGCTCCAAAACTACGGAATGCACTTCCCATTACAATCAGAACTGCAGAATCACTCCCAATCTTCCACCGTAGTCTGAAAACCCATCTTTCTTCTTCAGATTCCATCTTAATCCGTAGCACTTGCCATTGATTACCCTGACGACCTTACCGGCAATTTATGTAACTTAGAACAGTGGTTCCCAAAGTGGGGTCCGGGGACCCCCAGGGGTCCTTGAGTGAGTTCCAGGGTGTACCCAGCTAAATGATAGTTTGGAACCAAATGGACACTTATGGGTCTGTAACTCTGAGAGTGCATACGAATGGAACCAAATGAACCCTAACGGGTCCATTTGATTCCATTCGTACACTGTCAGTTACATCAACATTGATTTTACAATATAAACCGGGGGTCCCAGAGATAGAAATGCCATTAAATGGGGGGTCTGTAGACTAATATGCATGTCAAACTGGGGGTCCTTGAAATTAAACAGGTCGAGAATTACTGCTAGAGCTGTCAAAATCTTCTCTTATGGGGGTCCCTGGCATATCTTTTTCAAATGGGGGGGTCTGCGGGCTCATTAGTGTCAATTTGGGGGTCCTTGACATGAAAACGTGGGAACCACTGACTTAGAAAGCATTTTTTGTAGACATAGCACGTTATACTAGTATATGCATAGTTCATTATATAGATATTCCACTGTTAGGTTGTTAGCATACGTATGATTCATGATGACTATTTTTATGTATTTGATGTATTACCTCATGTCTTTTGTTCCTGCTTACTGTAAATCGCTCTGGATTAACTCATTCTTGGCTAAGGACTTCTTTAAGGCCTTTTTCCCGCCAACGACGCCTTTAACGTGTTAATTAGCGCTCTATCTAATGATAAACCTATAAAGTTGGCTCACCGCTAATCAAAGCTCTCGTCGAGCGGCAGCTCCCGCACGTTCGATTCCCTTCCCTTCAGCCTCAATGCATTGAAAATGGATGAAGGTGGTGGATGAGGCCTTTCTATAGGCCTCTATAATAAGAGTATTCCATTTCAAATCGCGCTGGCGGGGGTTGAGTTAGAGCGTCTGCTAAATGCCTACATTGTAAATTGTTATGTCACAGGAGATGCTGCTACAAGAAGTCACACAACTCCAGCAACGTGAAAACATGCTTTGCTGCGGTCGGGTTTCCTCACTCGCCGCACACTCCCGGCCCCCCCCTGTCAAAACATTCCCCACAAACGGGCGGTGTGTGTGTGTGGTGGTGGGGGGGCTCATATCGCGGACGGTCTAATAATAAGCTCCCCCCCCCCCCCCCCCCCCCACGCCACGCTCGCAGTTACACAAGGACAATTGCAGCAATTTCCTCTTTCCCTTAACCCATTTGGGACTGAGACCAGATTCTACACAAATGTCTTCTAAATCATGATTCTGAAAAACCCTATATGTTTCTGTGTCAGTGGTTCTCAAAGCTTTTCATGTCAAGGACCCCCGAAATTATATGTAATTGGCCCCGCCGACCCCCCGTCTGAAAATATGTTGTTCCAGGGACAAAAACCTTTCACTGTGAAAGACTATTATAAGAATTGCACACATTTTCAAGATAAAAAATGGCGAGCTTGTAGATTTTAGCTATTTTTCAATAGCTAAAGTATAACATAAGGCTTAAAAAAACCACCAAAAGGTTGGTTCCCGTCCAGAATGGATTAATCATCTGCTTTAAAAAAAAAAAAATGTATTATGATAAGGATGTAACTATAACCGCAGAGGTGAAGTTACATTACAATGAAGTCAGACTGTTAATAATGTAATCTTAAATTACGCCGTAATTACTGCCTCTTAGTCACTGGGGCGGGGGTGTGTGCGTGTGTGGCCGGTAACTGAGTGACAGCCGCTCCCTGCCTCTCTCCTCCGTGGCACTCAAAGCAGAGAGACTCGCAAAAAAACAGCCTCCCTTGTGCACACGTGCTGTAGACACTAGACACAGCCTGCATGCCAGAGTGTTTTATCCCATTTAGGCCTGACCTCGAAATTTAAAAAAACTCTTCTAAATCCTCCAGTTTTCGGAAATAAATATTTTCACAATTTTTCAAAAATAGCAGACCTACAAGCTCGTAGCGCGCCACTCGGTGGCGCGCTACGAGCTTGTAGATCTGCTATTTTTCAATAGCTAAATTATAACATAATGTTTAAAACAAAATGGGTTATCCCATTTAGACCACCAGATTTTACAAAATGGTTTCTAAATGCTGACTGTCAGTCAGTGGTTCTCAACCTTTCCATGTCAAGGATCCCCCCAGAATTATATGTATTTGGCCGCGGAAAATATGTTGTTCCAGGGAACCCCCCCCCCCCCAGATGCAAGTTTACAGATGCACTAACATACAGTCCATATGCTGTGTTAATGATTTCATCAGTCACTTAATTAAAAACAATAATACAAAAGTCTCATCTTCATATCAGTCATTGTGATCAACTGATATTGCCGACTGCAGGGTATTTAGCAATATCAGCATGTTGTGTTTTGCCGATCTGATATTGAAATCCCAAAGTCCCATCATAGAGAATCCCCTCTTACGGTATACTTTTACGGTTACGGTTCCTCACTAAAAACGCCGCGGGACAACGCTCCACAGGTCCCAAACTCTTCTCCCTTCTGGCTCCAAAACTACGGAATGCACTTCCCATTACAATCAGAACTGCAGAATCACTCCCAATCTTCCACCGTAGTCTGAAAACCCATCTTTCTTCTTCAGATTCCATCTTAATCCGTAGCACTTGCCATTGATTACCCTGACGACCTTACCGGCAATTTATGTAACTTAGAACAGTGGTTCCCAAAGTGGGGTCCGGGGACCCCCAGGGGTCCTTGAGTGAGTTCCAGGGTGTACCCAGCTAAATGATAGTTTGGAACCAAATGGACACTTATGGGTCTGTAACTCTGAGAGTGCATACGAATGGAACCAAATGAACCCTAACGGGTCCATTTGATTCCATTCGTACACTGTCAGTTACATCAACATTGATTTTACAATATAAACCGGGGGTCCCAGAGATAGAAATGCCATTAAATGGGGGGTCTGTAGACTAATATGCATGTCAAACTGGGGGTCCTTGAAATTAAACAGGTCGAGAATTACTGCTAGAGCTGTCAAAATCTTCTCTTATGGGGGTCCCTGGCATATCTTTTTCAAATGGGGGGTCTGCGGGCTCATTAGTGTCAATTTGGGGGTCCTTGACATGAAAACGTGGGAACCACTGACTTAGAAAGCATTTTTTGTAGACATAGCACGTTATACTAGTATATGCATAGTTCATTATATAGATATTCCACTGTTAGGTTGTTAGCATACGTATGATTCATGATGACTATTTTTATGTATTTGATGTATTACCTCATGTCTTTTGTTCCTGCTTACTGTAAATCGCTCTGGATTAACTCATTCTTGGCTAAGGACTTCTTTAAGGCCTTTTTCCCGCCAACGACGCCTTTAACGTGTTAATTAGCGCTCTATCTAATGATAAACCTATAAAGTTGGCTCACCGCTAATCAAAGCTCTCGTCGAGCGGCAGCTCCCCGCACGTTCGATTCCCTTCCCTTCAGCCTCAATGCATTGAAAATGGATGAAGGTGGTGGATGAGGCCTTTCTATAGGCCTCTATAATAAGAGTATTCCATTTCAAATCGCGCTGGCGGGGGTTGAGTTAGAGCGTCTGCTAAATGCCTACATTGTAAATTGTTATGTCACAGGAGATGCTGCTACAAGAAGTCACACAACTCCAGCAACGTGAAAACATGCTTTGCTGCGGTCGGGTTTCCTCACTCGCCGCACACTCCCGCCCCCCCCCCTGTCAAAACATTCCCCACAAACGGGCGGTGTGTGTGTGTGTGTGGTGGTGGTGGGGGGGGGCTCATATCGCGGATGGTCTAATAATAAGCTCCCCCCCCCCCCCCCCCCACACGCCACGCTCGCAGTTACACAAGGACAATTGCAGCAATTTCCTCTTTCCCTTAACCCCTTTAGGACTGAGACCCAGATTCTACACAAATGTCTTCTAAATCATGACAGTATTCTGAAAAACCCAATATGTTTCTGCTGTGTCAGTGTTTCTCAAAGCTTTTCATGTCAAGGACCCCCAAAATTATATGTAATTGGCCCCCGCCGACCCCCGTCTGAAAATATGTTGTTCCAGGGACAAAAAACGTTCACTGACTATTATAAGAATTGCACACATTTTCAAGATAAAAATAAAATAAATAAAATCGCCATGAGCTTGTAGATCTGCTATATTTTTCAATAGCTAAAGTATAACATAAGGCTTAAAAAAAACACCAAAAGGTTGGTTCCCGTCCAGAATGGATTAATCATCTGCTTTTAATTTTTTTTTTATTATGATAAGGATGTAACTATAACCGCAGAGGTGAAGTTACATTACAATGAAGTCAGACTGTTAATAATGTAATCTTAAATTACGCCGTAATTACTGCCTCTTAGTCACTGGGGGTGGGGGGTGTGCGGGGGGGGGGGGGGGGGGAGGGGGGGATTCAATCACCGGCCCCTTCGATATACTGTACGACAGGAAAAAAAGAGCCTTATCAGGGTTATTTTATACCGTGTAAATGAATAGCCGCCTTACCCAGCATGCCTCCCTCCTGCCAGGGGTAATTAGACAGACACAGTCTCTGTCTGTCTGGCTGCACACGGTGCTCTATCTCCTAGAGGAACATATCCATCATACGGGCTTTAGATACACGCCACCACGCCTGGTGGGAGTTACGTGCGTGCGTGCGTGTCTGTGCGTGCGTGTCTGTGCGCGCGTGTGTGCGTGTATGGCCATGGCCTACAGTTGGGTGCCACCGATATTGTCCCTTATCATTTGACCCATTTAGGCCTGACCTCAACATTTTTAAAAAATCCTTCTAAATCCTCCAGTTTTCTGAAATAAATATTTTCACGATTTAAAAAAAATAGCAGACCTACAAGCTTGTAGCGCGCCACTCGGTGGCGCGCTATGAGCATGTAGATCTGCTATTTTTCAATAGCTAAATTATAACATAATGTTTAAAAATGTTAAAAAAAAAAAAAAAAAAAACCCCAAAAGGGGTTCCCGCCCAAAATGGGTTAACTGTCCTTTTGCGCAGATCACGCAAACCTCAGCAAAAAGAAAAGGACAATATCGATGGCCTCCAACTGTACACGCCACCACGCCTGGTGGGAGTTGTGTGAGTGCGTGCGTGCGTGTCTGTGCGTGCGTGCGTGTCTGTGCGTGCGTGCGTGCGTGCGCGTGTGTGTGTGTGTGGCCATGGCCATGGCCTATATGCGAGGTGTGTATTTGTTAAAGTTATAGTTTTTGTTTGTGTGAGACGTGTTTGTATATAGCCTACAGCGCATGTGTGTTATAGGCTGTTATAGAGTGTTATATTTTTACGGCTCTACCAGTGATTCTCAACCCGTTTAATTTCAAGTCCAGTTTGACATGCATTAGTCTACGGACCCCCATTTAATGGCATTTCTATCGGATTCCCAATGTATATTATAAAATCACTGTTAATTTAACTCTGAGAGTGTACAAATGGGTCCATTTGGTTCCAAACTATCATTTAGCATGGGGACCCCCTGGAACTACCCCTGGGGGGCCCTGGACCCCACTTTCGACACTGTGTGTGTGTGTGTGTGTGTGTGTGTGTGTGTGTGTGTGTGTGTGTGTGTGTGATAACGGAGACACATGCACAATGACATCATTCACGGCCATCATACACACACAGATACTATAAGATAACGCGCACGCTCGCACGCACGCACGCACGCGCACGTACGTATACATGTGACCACCCCAAACCCAATTTGTCATTTCTCTTCAAGGGGGCTGATTTCTTTAGAGGCAACGCTTGCCAGATATTATGTGGCAGGAAAATCTAATGCCACTCAATAGGTTTTCCCATGCAGGGAAAAAATAGAAATTAGATTTGAGAACTGGGAACTTCATAAGAGAGAGAGAGAGAGAGAGAGAGAGAGAGAGATCCATACTGAAGTGCTGAATCAGCAGTGCTTTTCTTAACCCCATCCCTCCCCATCCCATTCTCATCTCTGCCTCTTCCCCCTCTGGCTTGTCTCTCTCTCTCTCTCTCTCTCTCTCTCTCTCTCTCTCTCTCTCTCTCTCGCTCTCTCTCTCGCTCTCTCGCTCTCAGAGAGAGAGAGAGAGACACAAGGCCCCTTGTGGATTTCTTCACCACATCTGAAAAGAAGGAAATATCCAGCAAACCTCTGCCTCTCTCTCTCTCTCTCTCTCTCTCTCTCTCTCTCTCTCTCTCTCTGCCCCCCTCTTTGTTTTCTCGTGGGTTTTATTTTCAACACTGTCTCTTCTCAGCATCAGACTAGCTGGGGAGGGGTGGAGGAGGGGGGGGGAGGGGGGGTGCATGACGGAAGCAAATAGGCTGCTGTCAAAACCACTGAGGGAGGTAAACACTGGAGTACTGCTCCTCTCCTCTCCTCTCCTCTCCTCTCCTCTCCTCTCCTCTCCTCTCCTCTCCTCTCCTCTCCTCTCCTCTCCTCTCCTCTCCTCTCCTCTCCCCCTCCCCTCCTCTCCTCTCCTCTCCCTCCTCCTCTCCTCTCCTCTCCTCTCCTCTCCTCTCCTCTACCTCTCCTCTCCTCTCCTCTACCCTCCCTCTCCTCTCCTCTCCTCTACCTCTCCTCTCCTCTCCTGGGTCAACTGCCACCAATGAAACAGAGACAGTATAAGTGGATGAGAGAAGCCCCTGCAGGGTCTAGTATACGAGGGTGGGTTTGCTATAAGGGCATCCTCCCAGGCGCGGGGGGGGGACCTTCCAATTTGTCAGAGGGTTGTTTTTTTAAAGGTGGAAGGAGGGGTGGAGGGGGTGTAAACACCAAAGCGGAGTGTGTGGCTGACCCCGTAGCATGCACCCCCCCCCACCATACCCCCCCATCATACCCCCCCACCTCCGTTACACAAACACACACATCAACTCCCCAGCATCCTCTCCTGTTTTACACTGTAAAGCAAATAGATTTTTATGTCATGCTGTCAGAGCGTTGACACGCATGCCCACACACACCCACACACACACACAGGCACGCACGCACACACGCACGCATGCACGCACACACGTCCACGCGTGCACACCCACACGCGCACAAACATACACACACACACATGCACACGGGCACACCCCAAACCATAAACACAGATACCTCAACAGACAATCCAACACGTACGTCGTACACACGCATGCAAACACGCACGCACACATATATATATTCAACCACACAGACGTGTGTGTGTGCGTGTGCGTGTACGTGTGCGTGCGGTTGGTAGGCTTATACACTGTACCGGAGTAACGATGATCAGGTGGTGAAAAAGTTATTTTTTCTTTTTTTACTTTAACTCTTTGAGAGTTTCAAGGATTTCTATATAGTTTTTAGACTTCTCTATGGCAGAATGGCGTTTTTGAATGATTTATTGAAAATTCTCTGCTGTGAATGTGTGACAACGAAAGACCTTCAGAGAAAGCTTGGCTTGTCTGCTTCCAGGAAAAAAATGAACTGAGTTGATAAAATGTTTAGTTGTGGTGTTGGAAGCCATTTAAAAGAGCCTGCATTTACACTGGGTAGTGTTTCTAGGACAACAAAAAAAGTTATGACCGGTTGAAGTTTTATTTTCTAAATAACTTTTTTTCTGCTGGGCGTACATAGCCATGCAATATCTCATTTTAAAGGGTGAGTTGTCTAGTTCAATTAAAATAAAATAAAAAGTTTCTCACATGTACCACTGTAGATATTTTGCCATCTATAAATAGCATGGTCAGTCATGATCAATCTGACCTATCCAGCTAAAAGTCCCCCTAGCTCTGAAATGGAACATCATATAAACTCAATTCTTTTTTGGGGTAAAATTAGACATTCTAACGCACATTTTGATATATACCATGTTTACATAGTCTTACCAGTACCGTGTCTATTCATGCATGTATCTCAAAAACCTGTTGTGAAGAAACAGTTTTGATAAAAAACTCATCCAAGGACATTGTTTTGATATGACTTTGTGCCCATGATATGTATCAAAATATAGACTTGAATGTATACTGTATTATAACAAAAAAATTGGGTTCTTACCATCTACCGTTACAGAGTAAATCACAGTTGAAACTCGCTTAGTCAAACCATAAACCTCAGACTAGTGAACAAAATAGCCATGACAGGTCTAACTCATTGTAAAAGCTTGTCTTTTATTTTTTATGACTACTAACATAATACAATTATAATAAATATTACAGAAAATAAATAGGCCTACATACAAAACAGTTGTCCCCAAACTCCCCAGTGTCCCCAAACCACTGCATTCCAGTTGTTCTTGACGGTGTGTGTGTGTGTAGGCTAAATTTAAAAAAAACAACAACTGAAATGAATGAATGCATCCGGTTCAGTGTCGGAGAACTCCATCGCAGTCTTGACTCTTCGTCTTCATCATCATCATCATCATCATCATCATCCTCCTCCTCCGATGCCAGTTCTAAATATATAAAAATAAACATTTAGCTGTAGTCAGCCCGGCCAATAGCCAGTTGGGGGGGGGGGGGGGGGGGGGACGTAGGCTATCTGACATCATCGTCATCATCATCACACGGAGACACACTAAACAATGTACAATCATGATTGTATACAATATACAATGAATGCAATTATCATGCAAGCTCAGACGTCAATGAAACGTCATACAGATCTTATATAATACGCTACTGTTAGCTTCACTCCCCGTCCCCCCTCCGATCCTTGTAGCAACGTCATCATAACCACGCGTTGCTTCAGTAAACGATGCATGTTTGTTCTCCGTCTTTGTAGACAGTAAATAAAAGGAGCGAACATTACTCTAAAGATCAGATCGCCTATAAGGCACGCTACAATATAAAATACTTGTACTGCCATGCGTGCATGCCTGCTACGATACATTTGTACTGCACCAACCAACCGATCGACACCAACCCCCCCCTCCAGCCCTTAGCCAGCACCAATGCACCGACCAACACCATTAGCCAGCACCTTCGGTGCTGGCTAATGGCTGGGGGCCATCGTGGTGAGTCATTCTGGCGTCATGATCTGACTAGTAGTAGTAATTATCCAAGCATCTATTTGTAGCGATCATCTTATGATTTCTGATCACTATAGAAGGGCATTTTCTACAATAAGATTACCTCAAAACATTCCGGGTTGATCGTCTTCTTCAATGGTTTCCCGGTATAGCTCATCGGACGACGATGGGGAGACAATGAAAAAAGGAGGGAGGGAGCAGCGAGTCTCGCTGTAAGCACTGGACCAGGGCTACTCCGCCTGGAGAAGGCGACTGGGACGCGTATGGATCAATACTACTACCACAAAACTCGCTCAAATAAATAGTACTGCTTTCAACTTTTTCTGCTAGAAAATCGCTCGGGCGAGACGGCAAACAGGCAAAACAATGAAAACTATGAAGACTCCCTCTGCCCCCACTGTTTACAGGGGGTGGGACCAGCTTCCAATGGCAACACGTACACGTGTGTCACGTGACACGGGTTTTCTGGGTAATGTAGTTGGAATATAAGCTCAGGAATTTAAACAGCGCTTCGGAGCATATTAATATGTTTAGATTCATCAAAAACTGTGAAGACGCCAATTGGCGTCATTGATCATTTACGGAATTCTGATGAAGACGCCAATTGGCGTCTTTCACCTTCTAAGGGTTAAAAGCATCAATACTGCAGTGTCGAAAAGCAAAAGTCCTGAAATAAACATTTACTTGAAGTAAAAGCACCTCAACATTGTACTTAAGTGCAGTACTTTACTTTACTTACTTTCCATACTGTGTATAGCGGTGTAGAGGCAGTACTTACATAAATGTACTGGGTTACTTTCCATACTGTGTATAGCGGTGTAGAGGCAGTACTTACATTAATGTACTGGGTTACTTTCCATACTGTGTATAGCGGTGTAGAGGCAGTACTTACATAAATGTACTGGGTTACTTTCCATACTGTGTATAGCGGTGTAGAGGCAGTACTTACATAAATGTACTGGGTTAATTTCCATACTGTGTATAGCGGTGTAGAGGCATGGTGATGAATGTGCACGTCGCTCTCTTATGTTGTGCGCTGACAGGAAGCAGCAACTGGGACGCATCAGAGAGAGACACGCGCGGAGCCACTGATCGGGCGGGCGGGCGGACGGACGGACGGATGGAGGTCGCGGAGGGGGAGCGCGAGTCGTGACAAGTCCGCGGGTAAACCGCCGAGCGACACAGGTATATATAGGCCTATCCTGTATGGTGTACACTACGCAAACACACATTAATACAGCGTGAGGCGCGAGCCTTTGGGGTGTGCACGTCGGCTGACACACACACACACACACACACACACACACACACACACACACACACACACACACACACACACACACACACACAAAAAAAAACGCTCCACATTCATTGCACAGAAGCGATGAGGTAACGATGAGGCTATATGATTTTGCCTAATTCTGCCGGTTTGATTTTTTGTGTTGCATTTCAGTGCTGCATGTCTTAACAGTGGTTTAAAAAACATATACTGTATATATTGTTTCTGTGTATAGTCCATCCGCACACACGCACACGCACGCACGCACGCACACACGCACGCACACACGCACGCATGCACGCACATTCATGAAGTCTAGGTGTTTTTAAAAGCCAGTTTCTTCCAGGACCGTTCGTATTAGGCGGTTTTAGAGATAAATGATGAATGTCAGGTGCGGTGAGCCCATTTGTCCAGACCGAGCCTGGCTCGACGACACTCTAGCCCACTCCACCCAACTCCCCCCCCCCCCCCCCCCCCTTTAGTCAGCACGGGGACGGTAAAATAAAAGCGTGTCCCCTCACCGCCTGTCCGTCTGCCCGCACCCCGCCTGCCCACCGGGCCTCCGCCACACGCTCTGCGCTCACACCGCAGCACAGCGCCCAACGACCGCGCGCATAGGGAGAGAGAGCATATAAATCAAGATAATTCCCAGCATGCCTTGACCTCTGACCCCGCGCCACTATTCATACCGCAGCAGCGGCGTTCGGGAGAGAGCGAAGCAGGGAGGGGGAGAGGGAGGGGAGCGAGTGGGGGGTGGGGTGCATGGGGAGGGGGGGGGGCTAGGACACGGTGTGGCAACAGAACCGGTGTGTGTGTGTGTGATGTGTGATGTGTGTGTGTGTGTGCGCGCGCATATATGCAGTGTTGATTTTGACAGCAAATATTGATTTTAGCTTTAGTCATAGTCTCTTGAATAGTTTATTTAGTTTTAGTCACATTTTCGTCACCTGGAATGTTTTAGTGTTAGTCTAGTTTTAATCAACTAAATCTACAGTTGATGTAGTCGACTGCAATGTGTTTTGGCGGGCCTCGATGCCGTCATAATGACTGATTTTGTGCACGTGTCCATGTTTGTGCGTGCCGTGCGCGTTAAGACACCCCCCCCCTTCCCCCCCTCCCCCCACCGGTGGGATTTGTCACGACGGCATCCAGATTGAGGCGATCGTCCCGTGTGTAAGGGAACTGCCCATAGATCTGAAGTCCCGTTAGTCCGAA
Source organism: Electrona antarctica (assembly GCF_951216825.1). Taxonomy (NCBI): domain Eukaryota; kingdom Metazoa; phylum Chordata; class Actinopteri; order Myctophiformes; family Myctophidae; genus Electrona; species Electrona antarctica. The sequence goes on along the minus strand of NW_027636984.1, from coordinate 1,267 downwards.
CATGCATTAACTTTGGCGAATATGCACTGCTCCCGTGCTTGCGGTTATGTTTAGGTTAGGGTTAGAGATGGGGATAGTCATTTCGGAACAATGAACCTTAAATGCTCTGCCTTTATGAGCCATTTATCTTTGACTCAGGCCATTTTCATTACCGCCCAAACCCCTGCATGGTTGTGGAGACACTATACGTACTGTACCAGAGCCATCTAATAGAAGAGTTACGATATTGAGGGGTCAGAAACTGAGCGCTCGAGCGCTGTTCATGCAGCCTGGATGGAGAGGGACAAGCTGGAGTTGGAAATACATTGTTTTCAACGAGGGCGGCGCAAATAAGAGCTATTTTAAGCATGTGTGCAACATGGCAACTGATTTAAAGTATTGTACAGTATGTTGTTTATGTTGTACTATTACTACAAAACAATCTAAAATAAAGGGATTTAAGGTCATTAAAGCTGGGCTGTTGCCTGAGTCCAGTGCATTTCTGCCTACTTCCGGTCCAGGACTTGGACTTTTATTTTTGAGTGGGACTCCAGGGCCACCATACGCTTCGCTCTTCGTTCATGCGCGGTCCGGTCCGGTCCGGTCCGGTCTGTTTACCGCTGCAGAAAGAATGCCTCGTATCTCCTAATCCAGGGCGCTCTCTGTGGTTTTGATCTGATGGATATACTAAGCTTTTCATTTCTGACTTAGTTCTCAACTGCCTCTCGTTCAAAATATGGATTATTTAGAGATATTATGGAAACGAGAGCAAGGTTTTAGAGAGTAAAAGCGGCCATGTCTTCCCGGCACCCTGCAGAGCTTCTATTTTGAAGGAATCCCAGCACTGGTTTTGTTAATGTATGTTTATTTTTATTTTTGTATTATTATTTTTTGGCTTTTCTGCCTTTATTGATAGTATCAAGTGAAGATAGACAGGAAGGGGAGAGACATGCAGCAAAGGTCGTCATGAACGGGACTCGAACACGCGACGCGCTGTCAGGCCAGAGCCTATATGTGGCAGGATGCGCCTGGACCGCTAGGCCAGCGGGTGCCCCAATGTATGTTTTTTTTAATCGAAATCTACAAAGTAACTAGTAACTATAAAGTTTTCAAAATAAATAGTAATAGTACAATATTTGGAGCTGAGATGTAGTGGAGTAGAAGAAAAAGTATACTGGAAATTGCCTGGAAATACTCAAGTAAATACAAATACCTCAAACATTTACTAGTAGTACATTACTAGTACTTAGTTGCATTCCACCACTGCAAACACCCTCTATCTCTATCT
>NW_027636985.1:0-20822 GCF_951216825.1 Electrona antarctica | reverse complement strand
CGTTTTTCACGATTTCGGAGGATTAAAAAAAAAGGTGAAAATCACGCAAAAGCGAAAGGCTATAGTCCATGGTGTCGGAGGGCATACTATAGTATGTCGTTTTTCACGATTTCGGAGGATTTGAAAAAAAGGTGAAAATCACGCAAAAGCGAAAGGCTATAGTCCATGGTGTCGGAGGGCATACTATAGTATGTCGTTTTTCACGATTTCGGAGGATTTAAAAAAAAAGGTGAAAATCACGCAAAAGCGAAAGGCTATAGTCCATGGTCTCGGACCGCATACTAGTATGTCGTTTTTCACGATTTCGGAGGATTTAAAAAAAAAAGGTGAAAATAACGCAAAAGCGAAAGGCGTGTCGGAGGGCATACTATAGTATGTCGTTTTTCACGATTTCGGAGGATTAAAAAAAAGGTGAAAATCACGCAAAAGCGAAAGGCTATAGTCCATGGTGTCGGAGGGCATACTATAGTATGTCGTTTTTCACGATTTCGGAGGATTTGAAAAAAAGGTGAAAATCACGCAAAAGCGAAAGGCTATAGTCCATGGTGTCGGAGGGCATACTATAGTATGTCGTTTTTCACGATTTCGGAGGATTTAAAAAAAAAGGTGAAAATCACGCAAAAGCGAAAGGCTATAGTCCATGGTGTCGGAGGGCATACTATAGTATGTCGTTTTTCACGATTTCGGAGGATTTGAAAAAAAGGTGAAAATCACGCAAAAGCGAAAGGCTATAGTCCATGGTGTCGGAGGGCATACTATAGTATGTCGTTTTTCACGATTTCGGAGGATTTGAAAAAAAGGTGAAAATCACACAAAAGCGAAAGGCTATAGTCCATGGTGTCGGAGGGCATACTATAGTATGTCGTTTTTCACGATTTCGGAGGATTAAAAAAAAAGGTGAAAATCACGCAAAAGGGAAAGGCTATAGTCCATGGTGTCGGAGGGCATACTATAGTATGTCGTTTTTCACGATTTCGGAGGATTTGAAAAAAAGGTGAAAATCACGCAAAAGCGAAAGGCTATAGTCCATGGTGTCGGAGAGCATACTATAGTATGTCGTTTTTAACGATTTCGGAGGATTTAAAAAAAAAAGGTGAAAATCACGCAAAAGCAAAAGGCTATAGTCCATGGTGTCAGGGGGCATACTATATAGTATGTCGTTTTTCACGATTTCGGAGGATTAAAAAAAAAGGTGAAAATCACGCAAAAGCGAAAGGCTATAGTCCATGGTGTCGGAGGGCATACTATAGTATGTCGTTTTTCACGATTTCGGAGGATTTGAAAAAAAGGTGAAAATCACGCAAAAGCGAAAGGCTATAGTCCATGGTGTCGGAGGGCATACTAGTATGTCGTTTTTCACGATTTTGGAGGATTTTAAAAAAAAAGGTGAAAATCACGCAAAAGCGAAAGGCTATAGTCCATGGTGTCGGAGGGCATACTATAGTATGTCGTTTTTCACGATTTCGGAGGATTTTTAAAAAAAAAGGTGAAAATCACGCAAAAGCGAAAGGCTATAGTCCATGGTGTCGGAGGGCATACTATAGTATGTGGTTTTTCACGATTTTGGAGGATTTAAAAAAAAAGGTGAAAATCACGCAAAAGCGAAAGGCTATAGTCCATGGTGTCGGAGGGCATACTATAGTATGTCGTTTTTCACGATTTCGGAGGATTTGAAAAAAAGGTGAAAATCACGCAAAAGCGAAAGGCTATAGTCCATGGTGTCGGAGAGCATACTATAGTATGTCGTTTTTAACGATTTCGGAGGATTTAAAAAGAAAGGTGAAAATCACGCGAAAGCAAAAGGCTATAGTCCATGGTGTCGGAGGGCATACTATAGTATGTCGTTTTTCCACGATTTCGGAGGATTAAAAAAAAAGGTGAAAATCACGCAAAAGCGAAAGGCTATAGTCCATGGTGTCGGAGGGCATACTATAGTATGTCGTTTTTCACGATTTCGGAGGATTTGAAAAAAAGGTGAAAATCACGCAAAAGCGAAAGGCTATATAGTCCATGGTGTCGGAGGGCATACTATAGTATGTCGTTTTTCACGATTTCGGAGGATTTAAAAAAAAAAGGTGAAAATCACGCAAAAGCGAAAGGCTATAGTCCATGGTCTCGGACCGCATACTAGTATGTCGTTTTTCACGATTTCGGAGGATTTTAAAAAAAAAGGTGAAAATCACGCAAAAGCGAAAGGCTATAGTCCATGGTGTCGGAGGGCATACTATAGTATGTCGTTTTTCACGATTTCGGAGGATTTGAAAAAAAGGTGAAAATCACGCAAAAGCGAAAGGCTATAGTCCATGGTGTCGGAGGGCATACTATAGTATGTCGTTTTTCACGATTTCGGAGGATTAAAAAAAAAGGTGAAAATCACGCAAAAGCGAAAGGCTATAGTCCATGGTGTCGGAGGGCATACTATAGTATGTCGTTTTTCACGATTTCGGAGGATTTGAAAAAAAGGTGAAAATCACGCAAAAGCGAAAGGCTATAGTCCATGGTGTCGGAGGGCATACTATAGTATGTCGTTTTTCACGATTTCGGAGGATTTGAAAAAAAGGTGAAAATCACGCAAAAGCGAAAGGCTATAGTCCATGGTGTCGGAGGGCATACTATAGTATGTCGTTTTTCACGATTTCGGAGGATTTGAAAAAAAGGTGAAAATCACGCAAAAGCGAAAGGCTATAGTCCATGGTGTCGGAGGGCATACTATAGTATGTCGTTTTTCACGATTTCGGAGGATTTTTAAAAAAAAGGTGAAAATCACGCAAAAGCGAAAGGCTATAGTCCATGGTGTCGGAGGGCATACTATAGTATGTCGTTTTTAACGATTTCGGAGGATTTAAAAAAAAGGTGAAAATCACGCGAAAGCAAAAGGCTATAGTCCATGGTGTCGGAGGGCATACTATAGTATGTCGTTTTTCACGATTTCGGAGGATTAAAAAAAAAGGTGAAAATCACGCAAAAGCGAAAGGCTATAGTCCATGGTGTCGGAGGGCATACTATAGTATGTCGTTTTTCACGATTTCGGAGGATTTGAAAAAAAGGTGAAAATCACGCAAAAGCGAAAGGCTATAGTCCATGGTGTCGGAGGGCATACTATAGTATGTCGTTTTTCACGATTTCGGAGGATTTTAAAAAAAAAGGTGAAAATCACGCAAAAGCGAAAGGCTATAGTCCATGGTCTCGGACCGCATACTAGTATGTCGTTTTTCACGATTTCGGAGGATTAAAAAAAAAGGTGAAAATCACGCAAAAGCGAAAGGCTATAGTCCATGGTGTCGGAGGGCATACTATAGTATGTCGTTTTTCACGATTTCGGAGGATTTGAAAAAAAGGTGAAAATCACGCAAAAGCGAAAGGCTATAGTCCATGGTGTCGGAGGGCATACTATAGTGTGTCGTTTTTCACGATTTCGGAGGATTTAAAAAAAAAGGTGAAAATCACGCAAAAGCGAAAGGCTATAGTCCATGGTGTCGGAGGGCATACTATAGTATGTCGTTTTTCACGATTTCGGAGGATTTGAAAAAAAGGTGAAAATCACGCAAAAGCGAAAGGCTATAGTCCATGGTGTCGGAGGGCATACTATAGTATGTCGTTTTTCACAATTTCGGAGGATTTGAAAAAAAGGTGAAAATCACGCAAAAGCGAAAGGCTATAGTCCATGGTGTCGGAGGGCATACTATAGTATGTCGTTTTTCACGATTTCGGAGGATTTTAAAAAAAAAGGTGAAAATCACGCAAAAGCGAAAGGCTATAGTCCATGGTCTCGGACCGCATACTAGTATGTCGTTTTTCACGATTTCGGAGGATTAAAAAAAAAGGTGAAAATCACGCAAAAGCGAAAGGCTATAGTCCATGGTGTCGGAGGGCATACTATAGTATGTCGTTTTTGACGATTTCGGAGGATTTGAAAAAAAGGTGAAAATCACGCAAAAGCGAAAGGCTATAGTCCATGGTGTCGGAGGGCATACTATAGTATGTCGTTTTTCACGATTTCGGAGGATTTAAAAAAAAAGGTGAAAATCACGCAAAAGCGAAAGGCTATAGTCCATGGTGTCGGAGGGCATACTATAGTATGTCGTTTTTCACGATTTCGGAGGATTTGAAAAAAAGGTGAAAATCACGCAAAAGCGAAAGGCTATAGTCCATGGTGTCGGAGGGCATACTATAGTATGTCGTTTTTCACAATTTCGGAGGATTTGAAAAAAAGGTGAAAATCACGCAAAAGCGAAAGGCTATAGTCCATGGTGTCGGAGGTCATACTATAGTATGTCGTTTTTCACGATTTCGGAGGATTTGAAAAAAAGGTGAAAATCACGCAAAAGCGAAAGGCTATAGTCCATGGTGTCGGAGGGCATACTATAGTATGTCGTTTTTCACGATTTCGGAGGATTTAAAAAAAAAAGGTGAAAATCACGCAAAAGCGAAAGGCTATAGTCCATGGTGTCGGAGGGCATACTATAGTATGTGGTTTTTCACGATTTCGGAGGATTTGAAAAAAAGGTGAAAATCACGCAAAAGCGAAAGGCTATAGTCCATGGTGTCGGAGAGCATACTATAGTATGTCGTTTTTAACGATTTCGGAGGATTTAAAAAAAAGGTGAAAATCACGCAAAAGCAAAAGGCTATAGTCCATGGTGTCGGAGGGCATACTATAGTATGTCGTTTTTCACGATTTCGGAGGATTAAAAAAAAAGGTGAAAATCACGCAAAAGCGAAAGGCTATAGTCCATGGTGTCGGAGGGCATACTATAGTATGTCGTTTTTCACGATTTCGGAGGATTTTAAAAAAAGGTGAAAATCACGCAAAAGCGAAAGGCTATAGTCCATGGTGTCGGAGGGCATACTATAGTATGTCGTTTTTCACGATTTCGGAGGATTTGAAAAAAAGGTGAAAATCACGCAAAAGCGAAAGGCTATAGTCCATGGTGTCGGAGGGCATACTATAGTATGTCGTTTTTCACGATTTCGGAGGATTTGAAAAAAAGGTGAAAATCACGCAAAAGCGAAAGGCTATAGTCCATGGTGTCGGAGGGCATACTATAGTATGTCGTTTTTCACGATTTCGGAGGATTTGAAAAAAAGGTGAAAATCACGCAAAAGCGAAAGGCTATAGTCCATGGTGTCGGAGGGCATACTATAGTATGTCGTTTTTCACGATTTTGGAGGATTTGAAAAAAAGGTGAAAATCACGCAAAAGCGAAAGGCTATAGTCCATGGTGTCGGAGGGCATACTATAGTATGTCGTTTTTCACGATTTCGGAGGATTTGAAAAAACGTTTTTCACGATTTCGGAGGATTAAAAAAAAAGGTGAAAATCACGCAAAAGCGAAAGGCTATAGTCCATGGTGTCGGAGGGCATACTATAGTATGTCGTTTTTCACGATTTCGGAGGATTTGAAAAAAAGGTGAAAATCACGCAAAAGCGAAAGGCTATAGTCCATGGTGTCGGAGGGCATACTATAGTATGTCGTTTTTCACGATTTCGGAGGATTTAAAAAAAAAAGGTGAAAATCACGCAAAAGCGAAAGGCTATAGTCCATGGTCTCGGACCGCATACTAGTATGTCGTTTTTCACGATTTCGGAGGATTTAAAAAAAAAAGGTGAAAATAACGCAAAAGCGAAAGGCGTGTCGGAGGGCATACTATAGTATGTCGTTTTTCACGATTTCGGAGGATTAAAAAAAAAGGTGAAAATCACGCAAAAGCGAAAGGCTATAGTCCATGGTGTCGGAGGGCATACTATAGTATGTCGTTTTTCACGATTTCGGAGGATTTGAAAAAAAGGTGAAAATCACGCAAAAGCGAAAGGCTATAGTCCATGGTGTCGGAGGGCATACTATAGTATGTCGTTTTTCACGATTTCGGAGGATTTAAAAAAAAAGGTGAAAATCACGCAAAAGCGAAAGGCTATAGTCCATGGTGTCGGAGGGCATACTATAGTATGTCGTTTTTCACGATTTCGGAGGATTTGAAAAAAAGGTGAAAATCACGCAAAAGCGAAAGGCTATAGTCCATGGTGTCGGAGGGCATACTATAGTATGTCGTTTTTCACGATTTCGGAGGATTTGAAAAAAAGGTGAAAATCACACAAAAGCGAAAGGCTATAGTCCATGGTGTCGGAGGGCATACTATAGTATGTCGTTTTTCACGATTTCGGAGGATTAAAAAAAAAGGTGAAAATCACGCAAAAGGGAAAGGCTATAGTCCATGGTGTCGGAGGGCATACTATAGTATGTCGTTTTTCACGATTTCGGAGGATTTGAAAAAAAGGTGAAAATCACGCAAAAGCGAAAGGCTATAGTCCATGGTGTCGGAGAGCATACTATAGTATGTCGTTTTTAACGATTTCGGAGGATTTAAAAAAAAAAGGTGAAAATCACGCAAAAGCAAAAGGCTATAGTCCATGGTGTCAGGGGGCATACTATATAGTATGTCGTTTTTCACGATTTCGGAGGATTAAAAAAAAAGGTGAAAATCACGCAAAAGCGAAAGGCTATAGTCCATGGTGTCGGAGGGCATACTATAGTATGTCGTTTTTCACGATTTCGGAGGATTTGAAAAAAAGGTGAAAATCACGCAAAAGCGAAAGGCTATAGTCCATGGTGTCGGAGGGCATACTAGTATGTCGTTTTTCACGATTTTGGAGGATTTTAAAAAAAAAGGTGAAAATCACGCAAAAGCGAAAGGCTATAGTCCATGGTGTCGGAGGGCATACTATAGTATGTCGTTTTTCACGATTTCGGAGGATTTTTAAAAAAAAAGGTGAAAATCACGCAAAAGCGAAAGGCTATAGTCCATGGTGTCGGAGGGCATACTATAGTATGTGGTTTTTCACGATTTTGGAGGATTTAAAAAAAAAGGTGAAAATCACGCAAAAGCGAAAGGCTATAGTCCATGGTGTCGGAGGGCATACTATAGTATGTCGTTTTTCACGATTTCGGAGGATTTGAAAAAAAGGTGAAAATCACGCAAAAGCGAAAGGCTATAGTCCATGGTGTCGGAGAGCATACTATAGTATGTCGTTTTTAACGATTTCGGAGGATTTAAAAAGAAAGGTGAAAATCACGCGAAAGCAAAAGGCTATAGTCCATGGTGTCGGAGGGCATACTATAGTATGTCGTTTTTCCACGATTTCGGAGGATTAAAAAAAAAGGTGAAAATCACGCAAAAGCGAAAGGCTATAGTCCATGGTGTCGGAGGGCATACTATAGTATGTCGTTTTTCACGATTTCGGAGGATTTGAAAAAAAGGTGAAAATCACGCAAAAGCGAAAGGCTATATAGTCCATGGTGTCGGAGGGCATACTATAGTATGTCGTTTTTCACGATTTCGGAGGATTTAAAAAAAAAAGGTGAAAATCACGCAAAAGCGAAAGGCTATAGTCCATGGTCTCGGACCGCATACTAGTATGTCGTTTTTCACGATTTCGGAGGATTTTAAAAAAAAAGGTGAAAATCACGCAAAAGCGAAAGGCTATAGTCCATGGTGTCGGAGGGCATACTATAGTATGTCGTTTTTCACGATTTCGGAGGATTTGAAAAAAAGGTGAAAATCACGCAAAAGCGAAAGGCTATAGTCCATGGTGTCGGAGGGCATACTATAGTATGTCGTTTTTCACGATTTCGGAGGATTAAAAAAAAAGGTGAAAATCACGCAAAAGCGAAAGGCTATAGTCCATGGTGTCGGAGGGCATACTATAGTATGTCGTTTTTCACGATTTCGGAGGATTTGAAAAAAAGGTGAAAATCACGCAAAAGCGAAAGGCTATAGTCCATGGTGTCGGAGGGCATACTATAGTATGTCGTTTTTCACGATTTCGGAGGATTTGAAAAAAAGGTGAAAATCACGCAAAAGCGAAAGGCTATAGTCCATGGTGTCGGAGGGCATACTATAGTATGTCGTTTTTCACGATTTCGGAGGATTTGAAAAAAAGGTGAAAATCACGCAAAAGCGAAAGGCTATAGTCCATGGTGTCGGAGGGCATACTATAGTATGTCGTTTTTCACGATTTCGGAGGATTTTTAAAAAAAAGGTGAAAATCACGCAAAAGCGAAAGGCTATAGTCCATGGTGTCGGAGGGCATACTATAGTATGTCGTTTTTAACGATTTCGGAGGATTTAAAAAAAAGGTGAAAATCACGCGAAAGCAAAAGGCTATAGTCCATGGTGTCGGAGGGCATACTATAGTATGTCGTTTTTCACGATTTCGGAGGATTAAAAAAAAAGGTGAAAATCACGCAAAAGCGAAAGGCTATAGTCCATGGTGTCGGAGGGCATACTATAGTATGTCGTTTTTCACGATTTCGGAGGATTTGAAAAAAAGGTGAAAATCACGCAAAAGCGAAAGGCTATAGTCCATGGTGTCGGAGGGCATACTATAGTATGTCGTTTTTCACGATTTCGGAGGATTTTAAAAAAAAAGGTGAAAATCACGCAAAAGCGAAAGGCTATAGTCCATGGTCTCGGACCGCATACTAGTATGTCGTTTTTCACGATTTCGGAGGATTAAAAAAAAAGGTGAAAATCACGCAAAAGCGAAAGGCTATAGTCCATGGTGTCGGAGGGCATACTATAGTATGTCGTTTTTCACGATTTCGGAGGATTTGAAAAAAAGGTGAAAATCACGCAAAAGCGAAAGGCTATAGTCCATGGTGTCGGAGGGCATACTATAGTGTGTCGTTTTTCACGATTTCGGAGGATTTAAAAAAAAAGGTGAAAATCACGCAAAAGCGAAAGGCTATAGTCCATGGTGTCGGAGGGCATACTATAGTATGTCGTTTTTCACGATTTCGGAGGATTTGAAAAAAAGGTGAAAATCACGCAAAAGCGAAAGGCTATAGTCCATGGTGTCGGAGGGCATACTATAGTATGTCGTTTTTCACAATTTCGGAGGATTTGAAAAAAAGGTGAAAATCACGCAAAAGCGAAAGGCTATAGTCCATGGTGTCGGAGGGCATACTATAGTATGTCGTTTTTCACGATTTCGGAGGATTTTAAAAAAAAAGGTGAAAATCACGCAAAAGCGAAAGGCTATAGTCCATGGTCTCGGACCGCATACTAGTATGTCGTTTTTCACGATTTCGGAGGATTAAAAAAAAAGGTGAAAATCACGCAAAAGCGAAAGGCTATAGTCCATGGTGTCGGAGGGCATACTATAGTATGTCGTTTTTGACGATTTCGGAGGATTTGAAAAAAAGGTGAAAATCACGCAAAAGCGAAAGGCTATAGTCCATGGTGTCGGAGGGCATACTATAGTATGTCGTTTTTCACGATTTCGGAGGATTTAAAAAAAAAGGTGAAAATCACGCAAAAGCGAAAGGCTATAGTCCATGGTGTCGGAGGGCATACTATAGTATGTCGTTTTTCACGATTTCGGAGGATTTGAAAAAAAGGTGAAAATCACGCAAAAGCGAAAGGCTATAGTCCATGGTGTCGGAGGGCATACTATAGTATGTCGTTTTTCACAATTTCGGAGGATTTGAAAAAAAGGTGAAAATCACGCAAAAGCGAAAGGCTATAGTCCATGGTGTCGGAGGTCATACTATAGTATGTCGTTTTTCACGATTTCGGAGGATTTGAAAAAAAGGTGAAAATCACGCAAAAGCGAAAGGCTATAGTCCATGGTGTCGGAGGGCATACTATAGTATGTCGTTTTTCACGATTTCGGAGGATTTGAAAAAAAGGTGAAAATCACGCAAAAGCGAAAGGCTATAGTCCATGGTGTCGGAGGGCATACTATAGTATGTCGTTTTTCACAATTTCGGAGGATTTGAAAAAAAAGGTGAAAATCACGCAAAAGCGAAAGGCTATAGTCCATGGTGTCGGAGGTCATACTATAGTATGTCGTTTTTCACGATTTCGGAGGATTTGAAAAAAAGGTGAAAATCACGCAAAAGCGAAAGGCTATAGTCCATGGTGTCGGAGGGCATACTATAGTATGTCGTTTTTCACGATTTCGGAGGATTTGAAAAAAAGGTGAAAATCACGCAAAAGCGAAAGGCTATAGTCCATGGTGTCGGAGGGCATACTATAGTATGTCGTTTTTCACAATTTCGGAGGATTTGAAAAAAAGGTGAAAATCACGCAAAAGCGAAAGGCTATAGTCCATGGTGTCGGAGGGCATACTATAGTATGTCGTTTTTCACGATTTCGGAGGATTTAAAAAAAAAGGTGAAAATCACGCAAAAGCGAAAGGCTATAGTCCATGGTGTCGGAGGGCATACTATAGTATGTCGTTTTTCACGATTTCGGAGGATTTGAAAAAAAGGTGAAAATCACGCAAAAGCGAAAGGCTATAGTCCATGGTGTCGGAGGGCATATTATAGTATGTCGTTTTTCACGATTTCGGAGGATTTGAAAAAAAGGTGAAAATCACGCAAAAGCGAAAGGCTATAGTCCATGGTGTCGGAGGGCATACTATAGTATGTCGTTTTTCACGATTTCGGAGGATTTGAAAAAAAGGTGAAAATCACGCAAAAGCGAAAGGCTATAGTCCATGGTGTCGGAGGGCATACTATAGTATGTGGTTTTTCACGATTTTGGAGGATTTAAAAAAAAAGGTGAAAATCACGCAAAAGCGAAAGGCTATAGTCCATGGTGTCGGAGGGCATACTATAGTATGTCGTTTTTCACGATTTCGGAGGATTTGAAAAAAAGGTGAAAATCACGCAAAAGCGAAAGGCTATAGTCCATGGTGTCGGAGAGCATACTATAGTATGTCGTTTTTAACGATTTCGGAGGATTTAAAAAAAAGGTGAAAATCACGCGAAAGCAAAAGGCTATAGTCCATGGTGTCGGAGGGCATACTATAGTATGTCGTTTTTCACGATTTCGGAGGATTAAAAAAAAAGGTGAAAATCACGCAAAAGCGAAAGGCTATAGTCCATGGTGTCGGAGGGCATACTATAGTATGTCGTTTTTCACGATTTCGGAGGATTTGAAAAAAAGGTGAAAATCACGCAAAAGCGAAAGGCTATAGTCCATGGTGTCGGAGGGCATACTATAGTATGTCGTTTTTCACGATTTCGGAGGATTTGAAAAAAAGGTGAAAATCACGCAAAAGCGAAAGGCTATAGTCCATGGTGTCGGAGAGCATACTATAGTATGTCGTTTTTAACGATTTCGGAGGATTTAAAAAAAAGGTGAAAATCACGCGAAAGCAAAAGGCTATAGTCCATGGTGTCGGAGGGCATACTATAGTATGTCGTTTTTCACGATTTCGGAGGATTAAAAAAAAAGGTGAAAATCACGCAAAAGCGAAAGGCTATAGTCCATGGTGTCGGAGGGCATACTATAGTATGTCGTTTTTCACGATTTCGGAGGATTTGAAAAAAAGGTGAAAATCACGCAAAAGCGAAAGGCTATAGTCCATGGTGTCGGAGGGCATACTATAGTATGTGGTTTTTCACGATTTTGGAGGATTTAAAAAAAAAGGTGAAAATCACGCAAAAGCGAAAGGCTATAGTCCATGGTGTCGGAGGGCATACTATAGTATGTCGTTTTTCACGATTTCGGAGGATTTGAAAAAAAGGTGAAAATCACGCAAAAGCGAAAGGCTATAGTCCATGGTGTCGGAGAGCATACTATAGTATGTCGTTTTTAACGATTTCGGAGGATTTAAAAAAAAGGTGAAAATCACGCGAAAGCAAAAGGCTATAGTCCATGGTGTCGGAGGGCATACTATAGTATGTCGTTTTTCACGATTTCGGAGGATTAAAAAAAAAGGTGAAAATCACGCAAAAGCGAAAGGCTATAGTCCATGGTGTCGGAGGGCATACTATAGTATGTCGTTTTTCACGATTTCGGAGGATTTGAAAAAAAGGTGAAAATCACGCAAAAGCGAAAGGCTATAGTCCATGGTGTCGGAGGGCATACTATAGTATGTCGTTTTTCACGATTTCGGAGGATTTAAAAAAAAAGGTGAAAATCACGCAAAAGCGAAAGGCTATAGTCCATGGTCTCGGACCGCATACTAGTATGTCGTTTTTCACGATTTCGGAGGATTTAAAAAAAAAAGGTGAAAATCACGCAAAAGCGAAAGGCGTGTCGGAGGGCATACTATAGTATGTCGTTTTTCACGATTTCGGAGGATTAAAAAAAAAGGTGAAAATCACGCAAAAGCGAAAGGCTATAGTCCATGGTGTCGGAGGGCATACTATAGTATGTCGTTTTTCACGATTTCGGAGGATTTGAAAAAAAGGTGAAAATCACGCAAAAGCAAAAGGCTATAGTCCATGGTGTCGGAGGGCATACTATAGTATGTCGTTTTTCACGATTTCGGAGGATTTAAAAAAAAAGGTGAAAATCACGCAAAAGCGAAAGGCTATAGTCCATGGTGTCGGAGGGCATACTATAGTATGTCGTTTTTCACGATTTCGGAGGATTTGAAAAAAAGGTGAAAATCACGCAAAAGCGAAAGGCTATAGTCCATGGTGTCGGAGGGCATACTATAGTATGTCGTTTTTCACGATTTCGGAGGATTTGAAAAAAAGGTGAAAATCACGCAAAAGCGAAAGGCTATAGTCCATGGTGTCGGAGGGCATACTATAGTATGTCGTTTTTCACGATTTCGGAGGATTAAAAAAAAAGGTGAAAATCACGCAAAAGCGAAAGGCTATAGTCCATGGTGTCGGAGGGCATACTATAGTATGTCGTTTTTCACGATTTCGGAGGATTTAAAAAAAAAAGGTGAAAATCACGCAAAAGCGAAAGGCTATAGTCCATGGTGTCGGAGGGCATACTATAGTATGTCGTTTTTCACGATTTCGGAGGATTTAAAAAAAAAAGGTGAAAATCACGCAAAAGCGAAAGGCTATAGTCCATGGTGTCGGAGGGCATACTATAGTATGTCGTTTTTCACGATTTCGGAGGATTAAAAAAAAAGGTGAAAATCACGCAAAAGCGAAAGGCTATAGTCCATGGTGTCGGAGGGCATACTATAGTATGTCGTTTTTCACGATTTCGGAGGATTTAAAAAAAAAGGTGAAAATCACGCAAAAGCGAAAGGCTATAGTCCATGGTCTCGGACCGCATACTAGTATGTCGTTTTTCACGATTTTGGAGGATTTTTAAAAAAAAAAGGTGAAAATCACGCAAAAGCGAAAGGCTATAGTCCATGGTGTCGGAGGGCATACTATAGTATGTCGTTTTTCACGATTTCGGAGGATTTGAAAAAAATGTGAAAATCACGCAAAAGCGAAAGGCTATAGTCCATGGTGTCGGAGAGCATACTATAGTATGTCGTTTTTAACGATTTCGGAGGATTAAAAAAAAAGGTGAAAATCACGCAAAAGCGAAAGGCTATAGTCCATGGTGTCGGAGGGCATACTATAGTATGTCGTTTTTCACGATTTCGGAGGATTTGAAAAAAATGTGAAAATCACGGAAAAGCGAAAGGCTATAGTCCATGGTGTCGGAGAGCATACTATAGTATGTCGTTTTTAACGATTTCGGAGGATTAAAAAAAAGGGTGAAAATCACGCAAAAGCGAAAGGCTATAGTCCATGGTGTCGGAGGGCATACTATAGTATGTCGTTTTTCACGATTTCGGAGGATTTGAAAAAAAGGTGAAAATCACGCAAAAGCGAAAGGCTATAGTCCATGGTGTCGGAGGGCATACTATAGTATGTCGTTTTTCACGATTTCGGAGGATTTAAAAAAAAAAGGTGAAAATCACGCAAAAGCGAAAGGCTATAGTCCATGGTCTCGGACCGCATACTAGTATGTCGTTTTTCACGATTTTGGAGGATTTAAAAAAAAAAGGTGAAAATCACGCAAAAGCGAAAGGCTATAGTCCATGGTGTCGGAGGGCATACTATAGTATGTCGTTTTTCACGATTTCGGAGGATTTGAAAAAAATGTGAAAATCACGCAAAAGCGAAAGGCTATAGTCCATGGTGTCGGAGAGCATACTATAGTATGTCGTTTTTAACGATTTCGGAGGATTAAAAAAAAAGGTGAAAATCACGCAAAAGCGAAAGGCTATAGTCCATGGTGTCGGAGGGCATACTATAGTATGTCGTTTTTCACGATTTCGGAGGATTTGAAAAAAAAGGTGAAAATCACGCAAAAGCGAAAGGCTATAGTCCATGGTGTCGGAGGGCATACTATAGTATGTCGTTTTTCACGATTTCGGAGGATTTGAAAAAAAGGTGAAAATCACGCAAAAGCGAAAGGCTATAGTCCATGGTGTCGGAGGGCATACTATAGTATGTCGTTTTTCACGATTTCGGAGGATTTGAAAAAAAGGTGAAAATCACGCAAAAGCGAAAGGCTATAGTCCATGGTGTCGGAGGGCATACTATAGTATGTCGTTTTTCACGATTTCGGAGGATTTGAAAAAAAGGTGAAAATCACGCAAAAGCGAAAGGCTATAGTCCATGGTGTCGGAGGGCATACTATAGTATGTCGTTTTTCACGATTTCGGAGGATTTAAAAAAAAAAGGTGAAAATCACGCAAAAGCGAAAGGCTATAGTCCATGGTGTCGGAGGGCATACTATAGTATGTCGTTTTTCACGATTTCGGAGGATTTGAAAAAAAGGTGAAAATCACGCAAAAGCGAAAGGCTATAGTCCATGGTGTCGGAGGGCATACTATAGTATGTCGTTTTTCACGATTTCGGAGGATTTGAAAAAAAGGTGAAAATCACGCAAAAGCGAAAGGCTATAGTCCATGGTGTCGGAGAGCATACTATAGTATGTCGTTTTTAACGATTTCGGAGGATTTAAAAAAAAGGTGAAAATCACGCGAAAGCAAAAGGCTATAGTCCATGGTGTCGGAGGGCATACTATAGTATGTCGTTTTTCACGATTTCGGAGGATTAAAAAAAAAGGTGAAAATCACGCAAAAGCGAAAGGCTATAGTCCATGGTCTCGGACCGCAAACTAGTATGTCGTTTTTCACGATTTCGGAGGATTTAAAAAAAAAAGGTGAAAATCACGCAAAAGCGAAAGGCGTGTCGGAGGGCATACTATAGTATGTCGTTTTTCACGATTTCGGAGGATAAAAAAAAAGGTGAAAATCACGCAAAAGCGAAAGGCTATAGTCCATGGTGTCGGAGGGCATACTATAGTATGTCGTTTTTCACGATTTCGGAGGATTTGAAAAAAAGGTGAAAATCACGCAAAAGCGAAAGGCTATAGTCCATGGTGTCGGAGGGCATACTATAGTATGTCGTTTTTCACAATTTCGGAGGATTTGAAAAAAAGGTGAAAATCACGCAAAAGCGAAAGGCTATAGTCCATGGTGTCGGAGGGCATACTATAGTATGTCGTTTTTCACGATTTCGGAGGATTTAAAAAAAAAGGTGAAAATCACGCAAAAGCGAAAGGCTATAGTCCATGGTGTCGGAGGGCATACTATAGTATGTCGTTTTTCACGATTTCGGAGGATTTGAAAAAAAGGTGAAAATCACGCAAAAGCGAAAGGCTATAGTCCATGGTGTCGGAGGGCATACTATAGTATGTCGTTTTTCACGATTTCGGAGGATTTGAAAAAAAGGTGAAAATCACGCAAAAGCGAAAGGCTATAGTCCATGGTGTCGGAGGGCATACTATAGTATGTCGTTTTTCACGATTTCGGAGGATTAAAAAAAAAGGTGAAAATCACGCAAAAGCGAAAGGCTATAGTCCATGGTGTCGGAGGGCATACTATAGTATGTCGTTTTTCACGATTTCGGAGGATTTAAAAAAAAAGGTGAAAATCACGCAAAAGCGAAAGGCTATAGTCCATGGTCTCGGACCGCATACTAGTATGTCGTTTTTCACGATTTTGGAGGATTTAAAAAAAAAAGGTGAAAATCACGCAAAAGCGAAAGGCTATAGTCCATGGTGTCGGAGGGCATACTATAGTATGTCGTTTTTCACGATTTCGGAGGATTAAAAAAAAAGGTGAAAATCACGCAAAAGCGAAAGGCTATAGTCCATGGTGTCGGAGGGCATACTATAGTATGTCGTTTTTCACGATTTCGGAGGATTTTAAAAAAAAAGGTGAAAATCACGCAAAAGCGAAAGGCTATAGTCCATGGTCTCGGACCGCATACTAGTATGTCGTTTTTCACGATTTTGGAGGATTTAAAAAAAAAAAGGTGAAAATCACGCAAAAGCGAAAGGCTATAGTCCATGGTGTCGGAGGGCATACTATAGTATGTCGTTTTTCACGATTTCGGAGGATTTGAAAAAAATGTGAAAATCACGCAAAAGCGAAAGGCTATAGTCCATGGTGTCGGAGAGCATACTATAGTATGTCGTTTTTAACGATTTCGGAGGATTAAAAAAAAAGGTGAAAATCACGCAAAAGCGAAAGGCTATAGTCCATGGTGTCGGAGGGCATACTATAGTATGTCGTTTTTCACGATTTCGGAGGATTTGAAAAAAAGGTGAAAATCACGCAAAAGCGAAAGGCTATAGTCCATGGTGTCGGAGGGCATACTATAGTATGTCGTTTTTCACGATTTCGGAGGATTTGAAAAAAAGGTGAAAATCACGCAAAAGCGAAAGGCTATAGTCCATGGTGTCGGAGGGCATACTATAGTATGTCGTTTTTCACGATTTCGGAGGATTAAAAAAAAAGGTGAAAATCACGCAAAAGCGAAAGGCTATAGTCCATGGTGTCGGAGGGCATACTATAGTATGTCGTTTTTCACGATTTCGGAGGATTTAAAAAAAAAGGTGAAAATCACGCAAAAGCGAAAGGCTATAGTCCATGGTCTCGGACCGCATACTAGTATGTCGTTTTTCACGATTTTGGAGGATTTAAAAAAAAAAGGTGAAAATCACGCAAAAGCGAAAGGCTATAGTCCATGGTGTCGGAGGGCATACTATAGTATGTCGTTTTTCACGATTTCGGAGGATTTAAAAAAAAAAGGTGAAAATCACGCAAAAGCGAAAGGCTATAGTCCATGGTGTCGGAGGGCATACTATAGTATGTCGTTTTTCACGATTTCGGAGGATTAAAAAAAAAGGTGAAAATCACGCAAAAGCGAAAGGCTATAGTCCATGGTGTCGGAGGGCATACTATAGTATGTCGTTTTTCACGATTTCGGAGGATTTAAAAAAAAAGGTGAAAATCACGCAAAAGCGAAAGGCTATAGTCCATGGTCTCGGACCGCATACTAGTATGTCGTTTTTCACGATTTTGGAGGATTTTAAAAAAAAAAGGTGAAAATCACGCAAAAGCGAAAGGCTATAGTCCATGGTGTCGGAGGGCATACTATAGTATGTCGTTTTTCACGATTTCGGAGGATTTGAAAAAAATGTGAAAATCACGCAAAAGCGAAAGGCTATAGTCCATGGTGTCGGAGAGCATACTATAGTATGTCGTTTTTAACGATTTCGGAGGATTAAAAAAAAAGGTGAAAATCACGCAAAAGCGAAAGGCTATAGTCCATGGTCTCGGACCGCATACTAGTATGTCGTTTTTCACGATTTTGGAGGATTTTAAAAAAAAAAGGTGAAAATCACGCAAAAGCGAAAGGCTATAGTCCATGGTGTCGGAGGGCATACTATAGTATGTCGTTTTTCACGATTTCGGAGGATTTAAAAAAAAAAGGTGAAAATCACGCAAAAGCGAAAGGCTATAGTCCATGGTGTCGGAGGGCATACTATAGTATGTCGTTTTTCACGATTTCGGAGGATTAAAAAAAAAGGTGAAAATCACGCAAAAGCGAAAGGCTATAGTCCATGGTGTCGGAGGGCATACTATAGTATGTCGTTTTTCACGATTTCGGAGGATTTAAAAAAAAAAGGTGAAAATCACGCAAAAGCGAAAGGCTATAGTCCATGGTCTCGGACCGCATACTAGTATGTCGTTTTTCACGATTTTGGAGGATTTTTAAAAAAAAAGGTGAAAATCACGCAAAAGCGAAAGGCTATAGTCCATGGTGTCGGAGGGCATACTATAGTATGTCGTTTTTCACGATTTCGGAGGATTTGAAAAAAATGTGAAAATCACGCAAAAGCGAAAGGCTATAGTCCATGGTGTCGGAGAGCATACTATAGTATGTCGTTTTTAACGATTTCGGAGGATTAAAAAAAAAGGTGAAAATCACGCAAAAGCGAAAGGCTATAGTCCATGGTGTCGGAGGGCATACTATAGTATGTCGTTTTTCACGATTTCGGAGGATTTGAAAAAAATGTGAAAATCACGGAAAAGCGAAAGGCTATAGTCCATGGTGTCGGAGAGCATACTATAGTATGTCGTTTTTAACGATTTCGGAGGATTAAAAAAAAAGGTGAAAATCACGCAAAAGCGAAAGGCTATAGTCCATGGTGTCGGAGGGCATACTATAGTATGTCGTTTTTCACGATTTCGGAGGATTTGAAAAAAAGGTGAAAATCACGCAAAAGCGAAAGGCTATAGTCCATGGTGTCGGAGGGCATACTATAGTATGTCGTTTTTCACGATTTCGGAGGATTTAAAAAAAAAGGTGAAAATCACGCAAAAGCGAAAGGCTATAGTCCATGGTCTCGGACCGCATACTAGTATGTCGTTTTTCACGATTTTGGAGGATTTAAAAAAAAAAGTGAAAATCACGCAAAAGCGAAAGGCTATAGTCCATGGTGTCGGAGGGCATACTATAGTATGTCGTTTTTCACGATTTCGGAGGATTTAAAAAAAAAAGGTGAAAATCACGCAAAAGCGAAAGGCTATAGTCCATGGTGTCGGAGGGCATACTATAGTATGTCGTTTTTCACGATTTCGGAGGATTTAAAAAAAAAGGTGAAAATCACGCAAAAGCGAAAGGCTATAGTCCATGGTCTCGGACCGCATACTAGTATGTCGTTTTTCACGATTTTGGAGGATTTAAAAAAAAAAGGTGAAAATCACGCAAAAGCGAAAGGCTATAGTCCATGGTGTCGGAGGGCATACTATAGTATGTCGTTTTTCACGATTTCGGAGGATTTAAAAAAAAAGGTGAAAATCACGCAAAAGCGAAAGGCTATAGTCCATGGTGTCGGAGGGCATACTATAGTATGTCGTTTTTCACGATTTTGGAGGATTAAAAAAAAAAGGTGAAAATCACGCAAAAGCGAAAGGCTATAGTCCATGGTGTCGGAGGGCATACTATAGTATGTCGTTTTTCACGATTTCGGAGGATTTAAAAAAAAAGGTGAAAATCACGCAAAAGCGAAAGGCTATAGTCCATGGTCTCGGACCGCATACTAGTATGTCGTTTTTCACGATTTTGGAGGATTTAAAAAAAAAAAGGTGAAAATCACGCAAAAGCGAAAGGCTATAGTCCATGGTGTCGGAGGGCATACTATAGTATGTCGTTTTTCACGATTTCGGAGGATTTGAAAAAAATGTGAAAATCACGCAAAAGCGAAAGGCTATAGTCCATGGTGTCGGAGAGCATACTATAGTATGTCGTTTTTAACGATTTCGGAGGATTAAAAAAAAAGGTGAAAATCACGCAAAAGCGAAAGGCTATAGTCCATGGTGTCGGAGGGCATACTATAGTATGTCGTTTTTCACGATTTCGGAGGATTTGAAAAAAAGGTGAAAATCACGCAAAAGCGAAAGGCTATAGTCCATGGTGTCGGAGGGCATACTATAGTATGTCGTTTTTCACGATTTCGGAGGATTTGAAAAAAAGGTGAAAATCACGCAAAAGCGAAAGGGCTATAGTCCATGGTGTCGGAGGGCATACTATAGTATGTTGTTTTTCACGATTTCGGAGGATTTGAAAAAAAGGTGAAAATCACGCAAAAGCGAAAGGCTATAGTCCATGGTGTCGGAGGGCATACTATAGTATGTCGTTTTTCACGATTTCGGAGGATTTGAAAAAAAGGTGAAAATCACGCAAAAGCGAAAGGCTATAGTCCATGGTGTCGGAGGGCTTTTTTTCAAATCCTCCGAAATCGTGAAAAACGACATACTATAGTATGCCCTCCGACACCATGGACTATAGCCTTTCGCTTTTGCGTGATTTTCACCTTTTTTTTTAAATCCTCCGAAATCGTGAAAAACGACATACTATAGTATGCCCTCCGACACCATGGACTATAGCCTTTCGCTTTTGCGTGATTTTCACCTTTTTTTCAAATCCTCCGAAATCGTGAAAAACGACATACTATAGTATGCCCTCCGACACCATGGGACTATAGCCTTTCGCTTTTGCGTGATTTTCACCTTTTTTTCAAATCCTCCGAAATCGTGAAAAACGACATACTATAGTATGCCCTCCGACACCATGGACTATAGCCTTTCGCTTTTGCGTGATTTTCACCTTTTTTTCAAATCCTCCGAAATCGTGAAAAACGACATACTATAGTATGCCCTCCGACACCATGGACTATAGCCTTTCGCTTTTGCGTGATTTTCACCTTTTTTTTAATCCTCCGAAATCGTTAAAAACGACATACTATAGTATGCTCTCCGACACCATGGACTATAGCCTTTCGCTTTTGCGTGATTTTCACCTTTTTTTCAAATCCTCCGAAATCGTGAAAAACGACATACTATAGTATGCCCTCCGACACCATGGACTATAGCCTTTCGCTTTTGCGTGATTTTCACCTTTTTTTTAAATCCTCCGAAATCGTGAAAAACGACATACTATAGTATGCCCTCCGACACCATGGACTATAGCCTTTCGCTTTTGCGTGATTTTCACCTTTTTTTTTAATCCTCCGAAATCGTGAAAAACGACATACTATAAGTATGCCCTCCGACACCATGGACTATAGCCTTTCGCTTTTGCGTGATTTTCACCTTTTTTTCAATCCTCCGAAATCGTGAAAAACGACATACTATAGTATGCCCTCCGACACCATGGACTATAGCCTTTCGCTTTTGCGTGATTTTCACCTTTTTT
>NW_027636986.1:0-21022 GCF_951216825.1 Electrona antarctica | reverse complement strand
AATGTCACTTTCACAGCGAAATAAGCCCAGTTTGGCCCTGTTCACTTTTGCTTAGCAGAGTCTGTATCTTCAAAACTAGACACTCTGCAGGCCTATAAGCTTGGCTGGGGGCAGAGAAGCAGAGTCTGAGCAGCTACAGGAAGGATGGAGGGGTTCAGACAAGGTTTTCCAAGTCCGTGCCTAAATGTCACTTTCACAGCGAAATAAGCCCAGTTTGGCCCTGTTCACTTTTGCTTAGCAGAGTCTGTATCTTCAAAACTAGACACTCTGCAGGCCTATATCAGCCCAATATCAATATCAGCCCAATATCAATATCAGCCCAATATCAGCATCAGCCCAATATCAGCATCAGCCCAATATCAGCATCAGCCCAATATCAGCATCAGCCCAATATCAGCATCAGCCCAATATCAGCATCAGCCCAATATCAGCATCAGCCCAATATCAGCATCAGCCCAATATCAGCATCAGCCCAATATCAGCATCAGCCCAATATCAGCATCAGCCCAATATCAGCATCAGCCCAATATCAGCATCAGCCCAATATCAGCATCAGCCCAATATCAGCATCAGCCCAATATCAGCATCAGCCCAATATCAGCATCAGCCCAATATCAGCATCAGCCCAATATCAGCATCAGCCCAATATCAGCATCAGCCCAATATCAGCATCAGCCCAATATCAGCATCAGCCCAATATCAGCATCAGCCCAATATCAGCATCAGCCCAATATCAGCATCAGCCCAATATCAGCATCAGCCCAATATCAGCATCAGCCCAATATCAGCATCAGCCCAATATCAGCATCAGCCCAATATCAGCATCAGCCCAATATCAGCATCAGCCCAATATCAGCATCAGCCCAATATCAGCATCAGCCCAATATCAGCATCAGCCCAATATCAGCATCAGCCCAATATCAGCATCAGCCCAATATCAGCATCAGCCCAATATCAGCATCAGCCCAATATCAGCATCAGCCCAATATCAGCATCAGCCCAATATCAGCATCAGCCCAATATCAGCATCAGCCCAATATCAGCATCAGCCCAATATCAGCATCAGCCCTAGACACTCTGCAGGCCTATAAGCTTGGCTGGGGGCAGAGAAGCAGCCCAATATGATATAATATCAGCTGATGCTGATATTGGGCTGATGCTGATATTGGGCTGATGCTGATATTGGGCTGATGCTGATATTGGGCTGATGCTGATATTGGGCTGATGCTGATATTGGGCTGATGCTGATATTGGGCTGATGCTGATATTGGGCTGATGCTGATATTGGGCTGATGCTGATATTGGGCTGATGCTGATATTGGGCTGATGCTGATATTGGGCTGATGCTGATATTGGGCTGATGCTGATATTGGGCTGATGCTGATATTGGGCTGATGCTGATATTGGGCTGATGCTGATATTGGGCTGATGCTGATATTGGGCTGATGCTGATATTGGGCTGATGCTGATATTGGGCTGATGCTGATATTGGGCTGATGCTGATATTGGGCTGATGCTGATATTGGGCTGATGCTGATATTGGGCTGATGCTGATATTGGGCTGATGCTGATATTGGGCTGATGCTGATATTGGGCTGATGCTGATATTGGGCTGATGCTGATATTGGGCTGATGCTGATATTGGGCTGATGCTGATATTGGGCTGATGCTGATATTGGGCTGATGCTGATATTGGGCTGATGCTGATATTGGGCTGATGCTGATATTGGGCTGATGCTGATATTGGGCTGATGCTGATATTGGGCTGATGCTGATATTGGGCTGATGCTGATATTGGGCTGATGCTGATATTGGGCTGATGCTGATATTGGGCTGATGCTGATATTGGGCTGATGCTGATATTGGGCTGATGCTGATATTGGGCTGATGCTGATATTGGGCTGATGCTGATATTGGGCTGATGCTGATATTGGGCTGATGCTGATATTGGGCTGATGCTGATATTGGGCTGATGCTGATATTGGGCTGATGCTGATATTGGGCTGATGCTGATATTGGGCTGATGCTGATATTGGGCTGATGCTGATATTGGGCTGATGCTGATATTGGGCTGATGCTGATATTGGGCTGATGCTGATAT
The DNA here is from genome assembly GCF_951216825.1 of Electrona antarctica. NCBI lineage: Eukaryota > Metazoa > Chordata > Actinopteri > Myctophiformes > Myctophidae > Electrona > Electrona antarctica. Next base: position 18,921 of record NW_027636986.1, on the reverse strand, counting down.
TGGGCTGATGCTGATATTGGGCTGATGCTGATATTGGGCTGATGCTGATATTGGGCTGATGCTGATATTGGGCTGATGCTGATATTGGGCTGATGCTGATATTGGGCTGATGCTGATATTGGGCTGATGCTGATATTGGGCTGATGCTGATATTGGGCTGATGCTGATATTGGGCTGATGCTGATATTGGGCTGATGCTGATATTGGGCTGATGCTGATATTGGGCTGATGCTGATATTGGGCTGATGCTGATATTGGGCTGATGCTGATATTGGGCTGATGCTGATATTGGGCTGATGCTGATATTGGGCTGATGCTGATATTGGGCTGATGCTGATATTGGGCTGATGCTGATATTGGGCTGATGCTGATATTGGGCTGATGCTGATATTGGGCTGATGCTGATATTGGGCTGATATTGATATTGGGCTGATATTGATATTGGGCTGATATAGGCCTGCAGAGTGTCTAGTTTTGAAGATACAGACTCTGCTAAGCAAAAGTGAACAGGGCCAAACTGGGCTTATTTCGCTGTGAAAGTGACATTTAGGCACGGACTTGGAAAACCTTGTCTGAACCCCTCCATCCTTCCTGTAGCTGCTCAGACTCTGCTTCTCTGCCCCCAGCCAAGCTTATAGGCCTGCAGAGTGTCTAGTTTTGAAGATACAGACTCTGCTAAGCAAAAGTGAACAGGGCCAAACTGGGCTTATTTCGCTGTGAAAGTGACATTTAGGCACGGAGTTGGAAAACCTTGTCTGAACCCCTCCATCCTTCCTGTAGCTGCTCAGACTCTGCTTCTCTGCCCCCAGCCAAGCTTATAGGCCTGCAGAGTGTCTAGTTTTGAAGATACAGACTCTGCTAAGCAAAAGTGAACAGGGCCAAACTGGGCTTATTTCGCTGTGAAAGTGACATTTAGGCACGGAGTTGGAAAACCTTGTCTGAACCCCTCCATCCTTCCTGTAGCTGCTCAGACTCTGCTTCTCTGCCCCCAGCCAAGCTTATAGGCCTGCATAGTGTCTAGTTTTGAAGATACAGACTCTGCTAAGCAAAAGTGAACAGGGCCAAACTGGGCTTATTTCGCTGTGAAAGTGACATTTAGGCACGGAGTTGGAAAACCTTGTCTGAACCCCTCCATCCTTCCTGTAGCTGCTCAGACTCTGCTTCTCTGCCCCCAGCCAAGCTTATAGGCCTGCAGAGTGTCTAGTTTTGAAGATACAGACTCTGCTAAGCAAAAGTGAACAGGGCCAAACTGGGCTTATTTCGCTGTGAAAGTGACATTTAGGCACGGACTTGGAAAACCTTGTCTGAACCCCTCCATCCTTCCTGTAGCTGCTCAGACTCTGCTTCTCTGCCCCCAGCCAAGCTTATAGGCCTGCAGAGTGTCTAGTTTTGAAGATACAGACTCTGCTAAGCAAAAGTGAACAGGGCCAAACTGGGCTTATTTCGCTGTGAAAGTGACATTTAGGCACGGAGTTGGAAAACCTTGTCTGAACCCCTCCATCCTTCCTGTAGCTGCTCAGACTCTGCTTCTCTGCCCCCAGCCAAGCTTATAGGCCTGCAGAGTGTCTAGTTTTGAAGATACAGACTCTGCTAAGCAAAAGTGAACAGGGCCAAACTGGGCTTATTTCGCTGTGAAAGTGACATTTAGGCACGGAGTTGGAAAACCTTGTCTGAACCCCTCCATCCTTCCTGTAGCTGCTCAGACTCTGCTTCTCTGCCCCCAGCCAAGCTTATAGGCCTGCAGAGTGTCTAGTTTTGAAGATACAGACTCTGCTAAGCAAAAGTGAACAGGGCCAAACTGGGCTTATTTCGCTGTGAAAGTGACATTTAGGCACGGAGTTGGAAAACCTTGTCTGAACCCCTCCATCCTTCCTGTAGCTGCTCAGACTCTGCTTCTCTGCCCCCAGCCAAGCTTATAGGCCTGCAGAGTGTCTAGTTTTGAAGATACAGACTCTGCTAAGCAAAAGTGAACAGGGCCAAACTGGGCTTATTTCGCTGTGAAAGTGACATTTAGGCACGGAGTTGGAAAACCTTGTCTGAACCCCTCCATCCTTCCTGTAGCTGCTCAGACTCTGCTTCTCTGCCCCCAGCCAAGCTTATAGGCCTGCAGAGTGTCTAGTTTTGAAGATACAGACTCTGCTAAGCAAAAGTGAACAGGGCCAAACTGGGCTTATTTCGCTGTGAAAGTGACATTTAGGCACGGAGTTGGAAAACCTTGTCTGAACCCCTCCATCCTTCCTGTAGCTGCTCAGACTCTGCTTCTCTGCCCCCAGCCAAGCTTATAGGCCTGCAGAGTGTCTAGTTTTGAAGATACAGACTCTGCTAAGCAAAAGTGAACAGGGCCAAACTGGGCTTATTTCGCTGTGAAAGTGACATTTAGGCACGGAGTTGGAAAACCTTGTCTGAACCCCTCCATCCTTCCTGTAGCTGCTCAGACTCTGCTTCTCTGCCCCCAGCCAAGCTTATAGGCCTGCAGAGTGTCTAGTTTTGAAGATACAGACTCTGCTAAGCAAAAGTGAACAGGGCCAAACTGGGCTTATTTCGCTGTGAAAGTGACATCGAAATTTCACAGCGAAATAAGCCCAGTTTGGCCCTGTTCACTTTTGCTTAGCAGAGTCTGTATCTTCAAAACTAGACACTCTGCAGGCCTATAAGCTTGGCTGGGGGCAGAGAAGCAGAGTCTGAGCAGCTACAGGAAGGATGGAGGGGTTCAGACAAGGTTTTCCAACTCCGTGCCTAAATGTCACTTTCACAGCGAAATAAGCCCAGTTTGGCCCTGTTCACTTTTGCTTAGCAGAGTCTGTATCTTCAAAACTAGACACTCTGCAGGCCTATAAGCTTGGCTGGGGGCAGAGAAGCAGAGTCTGAGCAGCTACAGGAAGGATGGAGGGGTTCAGACAAGGTTTTCCAACTCCGTGCCTAAATGTCACTTTCACAGCGAAATAAGCCCAGTTTGGCCCTGTTCACTTTTGCTTAGCAGAGTCTGTATCTTCAAAACTAGACACTCTGCAGGCCTATAAGCTTGGCTGGGGGCAGAGAAGCAGAGTCTGAGCAGCTACAGGAAGGATGGAGGGGTTCAGACAAGGTTTTCAAACTCCGTGCCTAAATGTCACTTTCACAGCGAAATAAGCCCCGTTTGGCCCTGTTCACTTTTGCTTAGCAGAGTCTGTATCTTCAAAACTAGACACTCTGCAGGCCTATAAGCTTGGCTGGGGGCAGAGAAGCAGAGTCTGAGCAGCTACAGGAAGGATGGAGGGGTTCAGACAAGGTTTTCCAACTCCGTGCCTAAATGTCACTTTCACAGCGAAATAAGCCCAGTTTGGCCCTGTTCACTTTTGCTTAGCAGAGTCTGTATCTTCAAAACTAGACACTCTGCAGGCCTATAAGCTTGGCTGGGGGCAGAGAAGCAGAGTCTGAGCAGCTACAGGAAGGATGGAGGGGTTCAGACAAGGTTTTCCAACTCCGTGCCTAAATGTCACTTTCACAGCGAAATAAGCCCTGTTTGGCCCTGTTCACTTTTGCTTAGCAGAGTCTGTATCTTCAAAACTAGACACTCTGCAGGCCTATAAGCTTGGCTGGGGGCAGAGAAGCAGAGTCTGAGCAGCTACAGGAAGGATGGAGGGGTTCAGACAAGGTTTTCCAACTCCGTGCCTAAATGTCACTTTCACAGCGAAATAAGCCCAGTTTGGCCCTGTTCACTTTTGCTTAGCAGAGTCTGTATCTTCAAAACTAGACACTCTGCAGGCCTATAAGCTTGGCTGGGGGCAGAGAAGCAGAGTCTGAGCAGCTACAGGAAGGATGGAGGGGTTCAGACAAGGTTTTCCAACTCCGTGCCTAAATGTCACTTTCACAGCGAAATAAGCCCAGTTTGGCCCTGTTCACTTTTGCTTAGCAGAGTCTGTATCTTCAAAACTAGACACTCTGCAGGCCTATAAGCTTGGCTGGGGGCAGAGAAGCAGAGTCTGAGCAGCTACAGGAAGGATGGAGGGGTTCAGACAAGGTTTTCCAACTCCGTGCCTAAATGTCACTTTCACAGCGAAATAAGCCCAGTTTGGCCCTGTTCACTTTTGCTTAGCAGAGTCTGTATCTTCAAAACTAGACACTCTGCAGGCCTATAAGCTTGGCTGGGGGCAGAGAAGCAGAGTCTGAGCAGCTACAGGAAGGATGGAGGGGTTCAGACAAGGTTTCCAATATCAGCATCAGCCCAATATCAGCATCAGCCCAATATCAGCATCAGCCCAATATCAGCATCAGCCCAATATCAGCATCAGCCCAATATCAGCATCAGCCCAATATCAGCATCAGCCCAATATCAGCATCAGCCCAATATCAGCATCAGCCCAATATCAGCATCAGCCCAATATCAGCATCAGCCCAATATCAGCATCAGCCCAATATCAGCATCAGCCCAATATCAGCATCAGCCCAATATCAGCATCAGCCCAATATCAGCATCAGCCCAATATCAGCATCAGCCCAATATCAGCATCAGCCCAATATCAGCATCAGCCCAATATCAGCATCAGCCCAATATCAGCATCAGCCCAATATCAGCATCAGCCCAATATCAGCATCAGCCCAATATCAGCATCAGCCCAATATCAGCATCAGCCCAATATCAGCATCAGCCCAATATCAGCATCAGCCCAATATCAGCATCAGCCCAATATCAGCATCAGCCCAATATCAGCATCAGCCCAATATCAGCATCAGCCCAATATCAGCATCAGCCCAATATCAGCATCAGCCCAATATCAGCATCAGCCCAATATCAGCATCAGCCCAATATCAGCATCAGCCCAATATCAGCATCAGCCCAATATCAGCATCAGCCCAATATCAGCATCAGCCCAATATCAGCATCAGCCCAATATCAGCATCAGCCCAATATCAGCATCAGCCCAATATCAGCATCAGCCCAATATCAGCATCAGCCCAATATCAGCATCAGCCCAATATCAGCATCAGCCCAATATCAGCATCAGCCCAATATCAGCATCAGCCCAATATCAGCATCAGCCCAATATCAGCATCAGCCCAATATCAGCATCAGCCCAATATCAGCATCAGCCCAATATCAGCATCAGCCCAATATCAGCATCAGCCCAATATCAGCATCAGCCCAATATCAGCATCAGCCCTAGACACTCTGCAGGCCTATAAGCTTGGCTGGGGGCAGAGAAGCAGCCCAATATGATATAATATCAGCTGATGCTGATATTGGGCTGATGCTGATATTGGGCTGATGCTGATATTGGGCTGATGCTGATATTGGGCTGATGCTGATATTGGGCTGATGCTGATATTGGGCTGATGCTGATATTGGGCTGATGCTGATATTGGGCTGATGCTGATATTGGGCTGATGCTGATATTGGGCTGATGCTGATATTGGGCTGATGCTGATATTGGGCTGATGCTGATATTGGGCTGATGCTGATATTGGGCTGATGCTGATATTGGGCTGATGCTGATATTGGGCTGATGCTGATATTGGGCTGATGCTGATATTGGGCTGATGCTGATATTGGGCTGATGCTGATATTGGGCTGATGCTGATATTGGGCTGATGCTGATATTGGGCTGATGCTGATATTGGGCTGATGCTGATATTGGGCTGATGCTGATATTGGGCTGATGCTGATATTGGGCTGATGCTGATATTGGGCTGATGCTGATATTGGGCTGATGCTGATATTGGGCTGATGCTGATATTGGGCTGATGCTGATATTGGGCTGATGCTGATATTGGGCTGATGCTGATATTGGGCTGATGCTGATATTGGGCTGATGCTGATATTGGGCTGATGCTGATATTGGGCTGATGCTGATATTGGGCTGATGCTGATATTGGGCTGATGCTGATATTGGGCTGATATTGATATTGGGCTGATATTGATATTGGGCTGATATAGGCCTGCAGAGTGTCTAGTTTTGAAGATACAGACTCTGCTAAGCAAAAGTGAACAGGGCCAAACTGGGCTTATTTCGCTGTGAAAGTGACATTTAGGCACGGACTTGGAAAACCTTGTCTGAACCCCTCCATCCTTCCTGTAGCTGCTCAGACTCTGCTTCTCTGCCCCCAGCCAAGCTTATAGGCCTGCAGAGGGTCTAGTTTTGAAGATACAGACTCTGCTAAGCAAAAGTGAACAGGGCCAAACTGGGCTTATTTCGCTGTGAAAGTGACATTTAGGCACGGAGTTGGAAAACCTTGTCTGAACCCCTCCATCCTTCCTGTAGCTGCTCAGACTCTGCTTCTCTGCCCCCAGCCAAGCTTATAGGCCTGCAGAGTGTCTAGTTTTGAAGATACAGACTCTGCTAAGCAAAAGTGAACAGGGCCAAACTGGGCTTATTTCGCTGTGAAAGTGACATTTAGGCACGGAGTTGGAAAACCTTGTCTGAACCCCTCCATCCTTCCTGTAGCTGCTCAGACTCTGCTTCTCTGCCCCCAGCCAAGCTTATAGGCCTGCAGAGTGTCTAGTTTTGAAGATACAGACTCTGCTAAGCAAAAGTGAACAGGGCCAAACTGGGCTTATTTCGCTGTGAAAGTGACATTTAGGCACGGAGTTGGAAAACCTTGTCTGAACCCCTCCATCCTTCCTGTAGCTGCTCAGACTCTGCTTCTCTGCCCCCAGCCAAGCTTATAGGCCTGCAGAGTGTCTAGTTTTGAAGATACAGACTCTGCTAAGCAAAAGTGAACAGGGCCAAACTGGGCTTATTTCGCTGTGAAAGTGACATTTAGGCACGGAGTTGGAAAACCTTGTCTGAACCCCTCCATCCTTCCTGTAGCTGCTCAGACTCTGCTTCTCTGCCCCCAGCCAAGCTTATAGGCCTGCAGAGTGTCTAGTTTTGAAGATACAGACTCTGCTAAGCAAAAGTGAACAGGGCCAAACTGGGCTTATTTCGCTGTGAAAGTGACATTTAGGCACGGAGTTGGAAAACCTTGTCTGAACCCCTCCATCCTTCCTGTAGCTGCTCAGACTCTGCTTCTCTGCCCCCAGCCAAGCTTATAGGCCTGCAGAGTGTCTAGTTTTGAAGATACAGACTCTGCTAAGCAAAAGTGAACAGGGCCAAACTGGGCTTATTTCGCTGTGAAAGTGACATTTAGGCACGGAGTTGGAAAACCTTGTCTGAACCCCTCCATCCTTCCTGTAGCTGCTCAGACTCTGCTTCTCTGCCCCCAGCCAAGCTTATAGGCCTGCAGAGTGTCTAGTTTTGAAGATACAGACTCTGCTAAGCAAAAGTGAACAGGGCCAAACTGGGCTTATTTCGCTGTGAAAGTGACATTTAGGCACGGAGTTGGAAAACCTTGTCTGAACCCCTCCATCCTTCCTGTAGCTGCTCAGACTCTGCTTCTCTGCCCCCAGCCAAGCTTATAGGCCTGCAGAGTGTCTAGTTTTGAAGATACAGACTCTGCTAAGCAAAAGTGAACAGGGCCAAACTGGGCTTATTTCGCTGTGAAAGTGACATTTAGGCACGGAGTTGGAAAACCTTGTCTGAACCCCTCCATCCTTCCTGTAGCTGCTCAGACTCTGCTTCTCTGCCCCCAGCCAAGCTTATAGGCCTGCAGAGTGTCTAGTTTTGAAGATACAGACTCTGCTAAGCAAAAGTGAACAGGGCCAAACTGGGCTTATTTCGCTGTGAAAGTGACATTTAGGCACGGAGTTGGAAAACCTTGTCTGAACCCCTCCATCCTTCCTGTAGCTGCTCAGACTCTGCTTCTCTGCCCCCAGCCAAGCTTATAGGCCTGCAGAGTGTCTAGTTTTGAAGATACAGACTCTGCTAAGCAAAAGTGAACAGGGCCAAACTGGGCTTATTTCGCTGTGAAAGTGACATTTAGGCACGGAGTTGGAAAACCTTGTCTGAACCCCTCCATCCTTCCTGTAGCTGCTCAGACTCTGCTTCTCTGCCCCCAGCCAAGCTTATAGGCCTGCAGAGTGTCTAGTTTTGAAGATACAGACTCTGCTAAGCAAAAGTGAACAGGGCCAAACTGGGCTTATTTCGCTGTGAAAGTGACATTTAGGCACGGAGTTGGAAAACCTTGTCTGAACCCCTCCATCCTTCCTGTAGCTGCTCAGACTCTGCTTCTCTGCCCCCAGCCAAGCTTATAGGCCTGCAGAGTGTCTAGTTTTGAAGATACAGACTCTGCTAAGCAAAAGTGAACAGGGCCAAACTGGGCTTATTTCGCTGTGAAAGTGACATTTAGGCACGGAGTTGGAAAACCTTGTCTGAACCCCTCCATCCTTCCTGTAGCTGCTCAGACTCTGCTTCTCTGCCCCCAGCCAAGCTTATAGGCCTGCAGAGTGTCTAGTTTTGAAGATACAGACTCTGCTAAGCAAAAGTGAACAGGGCCAAACTGGGCTTATTTCGCTGTGAAAGTGACATTTAGGCACGGAGTTGGAAAACCTTGTCTGAACCCCTCCATCCTTCCTGTAGCTGCTCAGACTCTGCTTCTCTGCCCCCAGCCAAGCTTATAGGCCTGCAGAGTGTCTAGTTTTGAAGATACAGACTCTGCTAAGCAAAAGTGAACAGGGCCAAACTGGGCTTATTTCGCTGTGAAAGTGACATTTAGGCACGGAGTTGGAAAACCTTGTCTGAACCCCTCCATCCTTCCTGTAGCTGCTCAGACTCTGCTTCTCTGCCCCCAGCCAAGCTTATAGGCCTGCAGAGTGTCTAGTTTTGAAGATACAGACTCTGCTAAGCAAAAGTGAACAGGGCCAAACTGGGCTTATTTCGCTGTGAAAGTGACATTTAGGCACGGAGTTGGAAAACCTTGTCTGAACCCCTCCATCCTTCCTGTAGCTGCTCAGACTCTGCTTCTCTGCCCCCAGCCAAGCTTATAGGCCTGCAGAGTGTCTAGTTTTGAAGATACAGACTCTGCTAAGCAAAAGTGAACAGGGCCAAACTGGGCTTATTTCGCTGTGAAAGTGACATTTAGGCACGGAGTTGGAAAACCTTGTCTGAACCCCTCCATCCTTCCTGTAGCTGCTCAGACTCTGCTTCTCTGCCCCCAGCCAAGCTTATAGGCCTGCAGACTCTGCTAAGCAAAAGTGAACAGGGCCAAACTGGGCTTATTTCGCTGTGAAAGTGACATTTAGGCACGGAGTTGGAAAACCTTGTCTGAACCCCTCCATCCTTCCTGTAGCTGCTCAGACTCTGCTTCTCTGCCCCCAGCCAAGCTTATAGGCCTGCAGAGTGTCTAGTTTTGAAGATACAGACTCTGCTAAGCAAAAGTGAACAGGGCCAAACTGGGCTTATTTCGCTGTGAAAGTGACATTTAGGCACGGAGTTGGAAAACCTTGTCTGAACCCCTCCATCCTTCCTGTAGCTGCTCAGACTCTGCTTCTCTGCCCCCAGCCAAGCTTATAGGCCTGCAGAGTGTCTAGTTTTGAAGATACAGACTCTGCTAAGCAAAAGTGAACAGGGCCAAACTGGGCTTATTTCGCTGTGAAAGTGACATTTAGGCACGGAGTTGGAAAACCTTGTCTGAACCCCTCCATCCTTCCTGTAGCTGCTCAGACTCTGCTTCTCTGCCCCCAGCCAAGCTTATAGGCCTGCAGAGTGTCTAGTTTTGAAGATACAGACTCTGCTAAGCAAAAGTGAACAGGGCCAAACTGGGCTTATTTCGCTGTGAAAGTGACATTTAGGCACGGAGTTGGAAAACCTTGTCTGAACCCCTCCATCCTTCCTGTAGCTGCTCAGACTCTGCTTCTCTGCCCCCAGCCAAGCTTATAGGCCTGCAGAGTGTCTAGTTTTGAAGATACAGACTCTGCTAAGCAAAAGTGAACAGGGCCAAACTGGGCTTATTTCGCTGTGAAAGTGACATTTAGGCACGGAGTTGGAAAACCTTGTCTGAACCCCTCCATCCTTCCTGTAGCTGCTCAGACTCTGCTTCTCTGCCCCCAGCCAAGCTTATAGGCCTGCAGAGTGTCTAGTTTTGAAGATACAGACTCTGCTAAGCAAAAGTGAACAGGGCCAAACTGGGCTTATTTCGCTGTGAAAGTGACATTTAGGCACGGAGTTGGAAAACCTTGTCTGAACCCCTCCATCCTTCCTGTAGCTGCTCAGACTCTGCTTCTCTGCCCCCAGCCAAGCTTATAGGCCTGCAGAGTGTCTAGTTTTGAAGATACAGACTCTGCTAAGCAAAAGTGAACAGGGCCAAACTGGGCTTATTTCGCTGTGAAAGTGACATTTAGGCACGGAGTTGGAAAACCTTGTCTGAACCCCTCCATCCTTCCTGTAGCTGCTCAGACTCTGCTTCTCTGCCCCCAGCCAAGCTTATAGGCCTGCAGAGTGTCTAGTTTTGAAGATACAGACTCTGCTAAGCAAAAGTGAACAGGGCCAAACTGGGCTTATTTCGCTGTGAAAGTGACATTTAGGCACGGAGTTGGAAAACCTTGTCTGAACCCCTCCATCCTTCCTGTAGCTGCTCAGACTCTGCTTCTCTGCCCCCAGCCAAGCTTATAGGCCTGCAGAGTGTCTAGTTTTGAAGATACAGACTCTGCTAAGCAAAAGTGAACAGGGCCAAACTGGGCTTATTTCGCTGTGAAAGTGACATTTAGGCACGGAGTTGGAAAACCTTGTCTGAACCCCTCCATCCTTCCTGTAGCTGCTCAGACTCTGCTTCTCTGCCCCCAGCCAAGCTTATAGGCCTGCAGAGTGTCTAGTTTTGAAGATACAGACTCTGCTAAGCAAAAGTGAACAGGGCCAAACTGGGCTTATTTCGCTGTGAAAGTGACATTTAGGCACGGAGTTGGAAAACCTTGTCTGAACCCCTCCATCCTTCCTGTAGCTGCTCAGACTCTGCTTCTCTGCCCCCAGCCAAGCTTATAGGCCTGCAGAGTGTCTAGTTTTGAAGATACAGACTCTGCTAAGCAAAAGTGAACAGGGCCAAACTGGGCTTATTTCGCTGTGAAATTTCGATGTCACTTTCACAGCGAAATAAGCCCAGTTTGGCCCTGTTCACTTTTGCTTAGCAGAGTCTGTATCTTCAAAACTGATGCTGATATTGGGCTGATATTGATATTGGGCTGATATTGATATTGGGCTGATATAGGCCTGCAGAGTGTCTAGTTTTGAAGATACAGACTCTGCTAAGCAAAAGTGAACAGGGCCAAACTGGGCTTATTTCGCTGTGAAAGTGACATTTAGGCACGGACTTGGAAAACCTTGTCTGAACCCCTCCATCCTTCCTGTAGCTGCTCAGACTCTGCTTCTCTGCCCCCAGCCAAGCTTATAGGCCTGCAGAGTGTCTAGTTTTGAAGATACAGACTCTGCTAAGCAAAAGTGAACAGGGCCAAACTGGGCTTATTTCGCTGTGAAAGTGACATTTAGGCACGGAGTTGGAAAACCTTGTCTGAACCCCTCCATCCTTCCTGTAGCTGCTCAGACTCTGCTTCTCTGCCCCCAGCCAAGCTTATAGGCCTGCAGAGTGTCTAGTTTTGAAGATACAGACTCTGCTAAGCAAAAGTGAACAGGGCCAAACTGGGCTTATTTCGCTGTGAAAGTGACATTTAGGCACGGAGTTGGAAAACCTTGTCTGAACCCCTCCATCCTTCCTGTAGCTGCTCAGACTATCAGCATCAGCCCAATATCAGCATCAGCCCAATATCAGCATCAGCCCAATATCAGCATCAGCCCAATATCAGCATCAGCCCAATATCAGCATCAGCCCAATATCAGCATCAGCCCAATATCAGCATCAGCCCAATATCAGCATCAGCCCAATATCAGCATCAGCCCAATATCAGCATCAGCCCAATATCAGCATCAGCCCAATATCAGCATCAGCCCAATATCAGCATCAGCCCAATATCAGCATCAGCCCAATATCAGCATCAGCCCAATATCAGCATCAGCCCAATATCAGCATCAGCCCAATATCAGCATCAGCCCAATATCAGCATCAGCCCAATATCAGCATCAGCCCAATATCAGCATCAGCCCAATATCAGCATCAGCCCAATATCAGCATCAGCCCAATATCAGCATCAGCCCAATATCAGCATCAGCCCAATATCAGCATCAGCCCAATATCAGCATCAGCCCAATATCAGCATCAGCCCAATATCAGCATCAGCCCAATATCAGCATCAGCCCAATATCAGCATCAGCCCAATATCAGCATCAGCCCAATATCAGCATCAGCCCAATATCAGCATCAGCCCAATATCAGCATCAGCCCAATATCAGCATCAGCCCAATATCAGCATCAGCCCAATATCAGCATCAGCCCAATATCAGCATCAGCCCAATATCAGCATCAGCCCAATATCAGCATCAGCCCAATATCAGCATCAGCCCAATATCAGCATCAGCCCAATATCAGCATCAGCCCAATATCAGCATCAGCCCAATATCAGCATCAGCCCAATATCAGCATCAGCCCAATATCAGCATCAGCCCAATATCAGCATCAGCCCAATATCAGCATCAGCCCAATATCAGCATCAGCCCAATATCAGCATCAGCCCAATATCAGCATCAGCCCAATATCAGCATCAGCCCAATATCAGCATCAGCCCAATATCAGCATCAGCCCAATATCAGCATCAGCCCAATATCAGCATCAGCCCAATATCAGCATCAGCCCAATATCAGCATCAGCCCAATATCAGCATCAGCCCAATATCAGCATCAGCCCAATATCAGCATCAGCCCAATATCAGCATCAGCCCAATATCAGCATCAGCCCAATATCAGCATCAGCCCAATATCAGCATCAGCTGATATTATATCATATTGGGCTGCTTCTCTGCCCCCAGCCAAGCTTATAGGCCTGCAGAGTGTCTAGGGCTGATGCTGATATTGGGCTGATGCTGATATTGGGCTGATGCTGATATTGGGCTGATGCTGATATTGGGCTGATGCTGATATTGGGCTGATGCTGATATTGGGCTGATGCTGATATTGGGCTGATGCTGATATTGGGCTGATGCTGATATTGGGCTGATGCTGATATTGGGCTGATGCTGATATTGGGCTGATGCTGATATTGGGCTGATGCTGATATTGGGCTGATGCTGATATTGGGCTGATGCTGATATTGGGCTGATGCTGATATTGGGCTGATGCTGATATTGGGCTGATGCTGATATTGGGCTGATGCTGATATTGGGCTGATGCTGATATTGGGCTGATGCTGATATTGGGCTGATGCTGATATTGGGCTGATGCTGATATTGGGCTGATGCTGATATTGGGCTGATGCTGATATTGGGCTGATGCTGATATTGGGCTGATGCTGATATTGGGCTGATGCTGATATTGGGCTGATGCTGATATTGGGCTGATGCTGATATTGGGCTGATGCTGATATTGGGCTGATGCTGATATTGGGCTGATGCTGATATTGGGCTGATGCTGATATTGGGCTGATGCTGATATTGGGCTGATGCTGATATTGGGCTGATGCTGATATTGGGCTGATGCTGATATTGGGCTGATGCTGATATTGGGCTGATGCTGATATTGGGCTGATGCTGATATTGGGCTGATGCTGATATTGGGCTGATGCTGATATTGGGCTGATGCTGATATTGGGCTGATGCTGATATTGGGCTGATGCTGATATTGGGCTGATGCTGATATTGGGCTGATGCTGATATTGGGCTGATGCTGATATTGGGCTGATGCTGATATTGGGCTGATGCTGATATTGGGCTGATGCTGATATTGGGCTGATGCTGATATTGGGCTGATGCTGATATTGGGCTGATGCTGATATTGGGCTGATGCTGATATTGGGCTGATGCTGATATTGGGCTGATGCTGATATTGGGCTGATATTGATATTGGGCTGATATTGATATTGGGCTGATATAGGCCTGCAGAGTGTCTAGTTTTGAAGATACAGACTCTGCTAAGCAAAAGTGAACAGGGCCAAACTGGGCTTATTTCGCTGTGAAAGTGACATTTAGGCACGGACTTGGAAAACCTTGTCTGAACCCCTCCATCCTTCCTGTAGCTGCTCAGACTCTGCTTCTCTGCCCCCAGCCAAGCTTATAGGCCTGCAGAGTGTCTAGTTTTGAAGATACAGACTCTGCTAAGCAAAAGTGAACAGGGCCAAACTGGGCTTATTTCGCTGTGAAAGTGACATTTAGGCACGGAGTTGGAAAACCTTGTCTGAACCCCTCCATCCTTCCTGTAGCTGCTCAGACTCTGCTTCTCTGCCCCCAGCCAAGCTTATAGGCCTGCAGAGTGTCTAGTTTTGAAGATACAGACTCTGCTAAGCAAAAGTGAACAGGGCCAAACTGGGCTTATTTCGCTGTGAAAGTGACATTTAGGCACGGAGTTGGAAAACCTTGTCTGAACCCCTCCATCCTTCCTGTAGCTGCTCAGACTCTGCTTCTCTGCCCCCAGCCAAGCTTATAGGCCTGCAGAGTGTCTAGTTTTGAAGATACAGACTCTGCTAAGCAAAAGTGAACAGGGCCAAACTGGGCTTATTTCGCTGTGAAAGTGACATTTAGGCACGGAGTTGGAAAACCTTGTCTGAACCCCTCCATCCTTCCTGTAGCTGCTCAGACTCTGCTTCTCTGCCCCCAGCCAAGCTTATAGGCCTGCAGAGTGTCTAGTTTTGAAGATACAGACTCTGCTAAGCAAAAGTGAACAGGGCCAAACTGGGCTTATTTCGCTGTGAAAGTGACATTTAGGCACGGAGTTGGAAAACCTTGTCTGAACCCCTCCATCCTTCCTGTAGCTGCTCAGACTCTGCTTCTCTGCCCCCAGCCAAGCTTATAGGCCTGCAGAGTGTCTAGTTTTGAAGATACAGACTCTGCTAAGCAAAAGTGAACAGGGCCAAACTGGGCTTATTTCGCTGTGAAAGTGACATTTAGGCACGGAGTTGGAAAACCTTGTCTGAACCCCTCCATCCTTCCTGTAGCTGCTCAGACTCTGCTTCTCTGCCCCCAGCCAAGCTTATAGGCCTGCAGAGTGTCTAGTTTTGAAGATACAGACTCTGCTAAGCAAAAGTGAACAGGGCCAAACTGGGCTTATTTCGCTGTGAAAGTGACATTTAGGCACGGAGTTGGAAAACCTTGTCTGAACCCCTCCATCCTTCCTGTAGCTGCTCAGACTCTGCTTCTCTGCCCCCAGCCAAGCTTATAGGCCTGCAGAGTGTCTAGTTTTGAAGATACAGACTCTGCTAAGCAAAAGTGAACAGGGCCAAACTGGGCTTATTTCGCTGTGAAAGTGACATTTAGGCACGGAGTTGGAAAACCTTGTCTGAACCCCTCCATCCTTCCTGTAGCTGCTCAGACTCTGCTTCTCTGCCCCCAGCCAAGCTTATAGGCCTGCAGAGTGTCTAGTTTTGAAGATACAGACTCTGCTAAGCAAAAGTGAACAGGGCCAAACTGGGCTTATTTCGCTGTGAAAGTGACATTTAGGCACGGAGTTGGAAAACCTTGTCTGAACCCCTCCATCCTTCCTGTAGCTGCTCAGACTCTGCTTCTCTGCCCCCAGCCAAGCTTATAGGCCTGCAGAGTGTCTAGTTTTGAAGATACAGACTCTGCTAAGCAAAAGTGAACAGGGCCAAACTGGGCTTATTTCGCTGTGAAAGTGACATTTAGGCACGGAGTTGGAAAACCTTGTCTGAACCCCTCCATCCTTCCTGTAGCTGCTCAGACTCTGCTTCTCTGCCCCCAGCCAAGCTTATAGGCCTGCAGAGTGTCTAGTTTTGAAGATACAGACTCTGCTAAGCAAAAGTGAACAGGGCCAAACTGGGCTTATTTCGCTGTGAAAGTGACATTTAGGCACGGAGTTGGAAAACCTTGTCTGAACCCCTCCATCCTTCCTGTAGCTGCTCAGACTCTGCTTCTCTGCCCCCAGCCAAGCTTATAGGCCTGCAGAGTGTCTAGTTTTGAAGATACAGACTCTGCTAAGCAAAAGTGAACAGGGCCAAACTGGGCTTATTTCGCTGTGAAAGTGACATTTAGGCACGGAGTTGGAAAACCTTGTCTGAACCCCTCCATCCTTCCTGTAGCTGCTCAGACTCTGCTTCTCTGCCCCCAGCCAAGCTTATAGGCCTGCAGAGTGTCTAGTTTTGAAGATACAGACTCTGCTAAGCAAAAGTGAACAGGGCCAAACTGGGCTTATTTCGCTGTGAAAGTGACATTTAGGCACGGAGTTGGAAAACCTTGTCTGAACCCCTCCATCCTTCCTGTAGCTGCTCAGACTCTGCTTCTCTGCCCCCAGCCAAGCTTATAGGCCTGCAGAGTGTCTAGTTTTGAAGATACAGACTCTGCTAAGCAAAAGTGAACAGGGCCAAACTGGGCTTATTTCGCTGTGAAAGTGACATTTAGGCACGGAGTTGGAAAACCTTGTCTGAACCCCTCCATCCTTCCTGTAGCTGCTCAGACTCTGCTTCTCTGCCCCCAGCCAAGCTTATAGGCCTGCAGAGTGTCTAGTTTTGAAGATACAGACTCTGCTAAGCAAAAGTGAACAGGGCCAAACTGGGCTTATTTCGCTGTGAAAGTGACATTTAGGCACGGAGTTGGAAAACCTTGTCTGAACCCCTCCATCCTTCCTGTAGCTGCTCAGACTCTGCTTCTCTGCCCCCAGCCAAGCTTATAGGCCTGCAGAGTGTCTAGTTTTGAAGATACAGACTCTGCTAAGCAAAAGTGAACAGGGCCAAACTGGGCTTATTTCGCTGTGAAAGTGACATCGAAATTTCACAGCGAAATAAGCCCAGTTTGGCCCTGTTCACTTTTGCTTAGCAGAGTCTGTATCTTCAAAACTAGACACTCTGCAGGCCTATAAGCTTGGCTGGGGGCAGAGAAGCAGAGTCTGAGCAGCTACAGGAAGGATGGAGGGGTTCAGACAAGGTTTTCCAACTCCGTGCCTAAATGTCACTTTCACAGCGAAATAAGCCCAGTTTGGCCCTGTTCACTTTTGCTTAGCAGAGTCTGTATCTTCAAAACTAGACACTCTGCAGGCCTATAAGCTTGGCTGGGGGCAGAGAAGCAGAGTCTGAGCAGCTACAGGAAGGATGGAGGGGTTCAGACAAGGTTTTCCAACTCCGTGCCTAAATGTCACTTTCACAGCGAAATAAGCCCAGTTTGGCCCTGTTCACTTTTGCTTAGCAGAGTCTGTATCTTCAAAACTAGACACTCTGCAGGCCTATAAGCTTGGCTGGGGGCAGAGAAGCAGAGTCTGAGCAGCTACAGGAAGGATGGAGGGGTTCAGACAAGGTTTTCCAACTCCGTGCCTAAATGTCACTTTCACAGCGAAATAAGCCCAGTTTGGCCCTGTTCACTTTTGCTTAGCAGAGTCTGTATCTTCAAAACTAGACACTCTGCAGGCCTATAAGCTTGGCTGGGGGCAGAGAAGCAGAGTCTGAGCAGCTACAGGAAGGATGGAGGGGTTCAGACAAGGTTTTCCAACTCCGTGCCTAAATGTCACTTTCACAGCGAAATAAGCCCAGTTTGGCCCTGTTCACTTTTGCTTAGCAGAGTCTGTATCTTCAAAACTAGACACTCTGCAGGCCTATAAGCTTGGCTGGGGGCAGAGAAGCAGAGTCTGAGCAGCTACAGGAAGGATGGAGGGGTTCAGACAAGGTTTTCCAACTCCGTGCCTAAATGTCACTTTCACAGCGAAATAAGCCCAGTTTGGCCCTGTTCACTTTTGCTTAGCAGAGTCTGTATCTTCAAAACTAGACACTCTGCAGGCCTATAAGCTTGGCTGGGGGCAGAGAAGCAGAGTCTGAGCAGCTACAGGAAGGATGGAGGGGTTCAGACAAGGTTTTCCAACTCCGTGCCTAAATGTCACTTTCACAGCGAAATAAGCCCAGTTTGGCCCTGTTCACTTTTGCTTAGCAGAGTCTGTATCTTCAAAACTAGACACTCTGCAGGCCTATAAGCTTGGCTGGGGGCAGAGAAGCAGAGTCTGAGCAGCTACAGGAAGGATGGAGGGGTTCAGACAAGGTTTTCCAACTCCGTGCCTAAATGTCACTTTCACAGCGAAATAAGCCCAGTTTGGCCCTGTTCACTTTTGCTTAGCAGAGTCTGTATCTTCAAAACTAGACACTCTGCAGGCCTATAAGCTTGGCTGGGGGCAGAGAAGCAGAGTCTGAGCAGCTACAGGAAGGATGGAGGGGTTCAGACAAGGTTTTCCAACTCCGTGCCTAAATGTCACTTTCACAGCGAAATAAGCCCAGTTTGGCCCTGTTCACTTTTGCTTAGCAGAGTCTGTATCTTCAAAACTAGACACTCTGCAGGCCTATAAGCTTGGCTGGGGGCAGAGAAGCAGAGTCTGAGCAGCTACAGGAAGGATGGAGGGGTTCAGACAAGGTTTTCCAACTCCGTGCCTAAATGTCACTTTCACAGCGAAATAAGCCCAGTTTGGCCCTGTTCACTTTTGCTTAGCAGAGTCTGTATCTTCAAAACTAGACACTCTGCAGGCCTATAAGCTTGGCTGGGGGCAGAGAAGCAGAGTCTGAGCAGCTACAGGAAGGATGGAGGGGTTCAGACAAGGTTTCCAATATCAGCATCAGCCCAATATCAGCATCAGCCCAATATCAGCATCAGCCCAATATCAGCATCAGCCCAATATCAGCATCAGCCCAATATCAGCATCAGCCCAATATCAGCATCAGCCCAATATCAGCATCAGCCCAATATCAGCATCAGCCCAATATCAGCATCAGCCCAATATCAGCATCAGCCCAATATCAGCATCAGCCCAATATCAGCATCAGCCCAATATCAGCATCAGCCCAATATCAGCATCAGCCCAATATCAGCATCAGCCCAATATCAGCATCAGCCCAATATCAGCATCAGCCCAATATCAGCATCAGCCCAATATCAGCATCAGCCCAATATCAGCATCAGCCCAATATCAGCATCAGCCCAATATCAGCATCAGCCCAATATCAGCATCAGCCCAATATCAGCATCAGCCCAATATCAGCATCAGCCCAATATCA
>NW_027636987.1:5000-19983 GCF_951216825.1 Electrona antarctica | reverse complement strand
GAGAGAGGAGAGAGAGAGAGAGAGAGAGAGAGAGAGAGAGAGAGAGAGAGAGAGAGAGAGAGAGGAGAGAGAGAGAGAGAGAGAGAGAGAGACTCATGGTCACTGTGCTTTGGCCTTTCGCACCCTGTCATCTGGCTCAGCACCACTGCTGTCTCAATCTCTGGATATAATATAGCACATGTAACAGTACACACGCACACATGCACACACACATGCACACACATGCACACACACACACACACACACACACACGCACACACACACGGTCTCTGCGCGGCGGTGTCCCCAACAACAGCGAGTGTCCACTGATTAACGAGATGGCTCTGTTCTGTTGCTCAGGTCTGGGCCAACCAGATGCGAGGACACAAATCTCTCCCCGCTGGCGACCGCTGAAGGCCACCGGCCACTATTTATTGGCAATCTCAGCCTTAACTACCCAGACAGACACGGCAACACGGTAGACATGCTGCCCTCGCCCGTCTGATGTGTCCATATTATGCGTGTGTGTGTGTGTGTGTGTGTGTGTGTGTGTGTGTGTGTGTGTGTGTGCGTGTGCGTGTGCGTGTGCGTGTGCGTGTCACACGTGATTGAGGCAAATAATGGAACAGGAAAATAAATGTGTCCGTGTGTATCACAAACTAATATAGTATAGTGTGAACAGATTTATACACGCACACACACATATATGCGGCCGCACGCACGCACGGCCGCACGCACGGCCGCACGCACGCACGCCACGCCACGCCACGCCACGCCACGCCACGCCACGCACGCACGCCACGCACGCACGCACGCACGCACGCACGCCACGCCACGCATGCCACGCACGCCACACACGCCACGCACGCAATATAAAGAACATCAAGGTGTCATTGTTGTGCAGGAACCACAGACCCAGGTATCAAAGCCATGATTAAGGCAGATTATAGAAGCTCTCTGAGGCTAATATAAAATATAATAATGTCCCCTTTTATACCTCCAGAGAACAGTTCCTTTTCATCCCCCTCCCCCACCCTTCCCTCCACCCTTCAGCTGGCTTTTTCTGGACAGAATTAGCAGGGTTTTTTTTTTTTTTTTTAACAAGCTCTGCAGTGCAGCGTAGCGGCTTGGCTAAACATTAGTAATTGGCACGTTTATCTCCTCTCTGATTAAAAATAACCCACGTGGCGGACGGTGTTGGTACTGTACACTGTTCCAAAGCTGCTCCTCATGCCAGATTTTTTTTCTTTCCCCTTCATTTTATTCCTTTCTCAAAGGGCTTCGTTCGTGTTTCACACACCAGTGGAACATTTATTATTCCCAGCGGTTATTTTCAGATTAATTTAATTGTTTACACTTTGTCTCCTTTTAATGGTCTTAACATCTTGTCAACAGCTGAACTACAGTTAATCTTGCGTGCACTTCAGCCCTCCCAGGGATAAATTGGAGCGCGCGGAGCCGTTGAACAAACAAAGTCCCCATTTTTCTTTCATATCCCTATCTCTTCATCTCCTTATCGGTTTGGCCTGTTTCCTCCCCTCTCCATTTCTAGCCGGTTTCTGTGTCACTTCCTAACAACAAATACATCAATCTGTATTGAATTCAAACCAATCTTTATATCTACAAAGATAGCGAAGAGAAAACGTAATCGACGCATGCCGGCACGGATCCAAAAGAACCATAATGCAAATATCACACATACGGTACTACACACACATACACACATACGGTACTACACACACATACACACATACGGTACTACACACACATACACAGTGGTGGGAAAAAAAGTACTCACATTTTTACTTAAAGGAGCATTCAGTGATTTGGGTGATTTGGAAAACCCCCCGGTCCGCCCCGGTAATAAAATGTGCACATGCACGCTCTACAGTGGGGGGAAGTGCAACAGGCCAACAGCATGTGCACCAAGGCCCGCCCCCACTCGATCATGATTGGAGGAAGGCCCCTCTCATCCTGATTGGATGAAGGCTTTGCCACCCACCACCAAAACTGAAACTAGGGTTTTTTGACCCCAGGGGCTCACTGCGGACAGGGAGGAACTCCTTATATGGTCAGCACACTCTATAGTAGGGAGGATTATCCAGAAAAAAAGAAAAAATAAGTGATATTTGAATTAAGTCAAATCACTGATTATTCTGCAATATAGAACTACTCTGTTACAAGTAAAAGTCCGGAATTCTAAATTTAATTGAGTAAAAGTACAAATGTAGGCCTTTTGGATTGGTGTTAAATTCACCTTGAAGTATCAAAAGTAAAAGTACTAGTCCCTATGCAGATTGTACAGTTTCACACGTGTTTAAAATGTATAAAACAAAATCTTATTTTTACAGTACAGTACAATATTTGCCTCTGCGATGTAGTGGAGTAGAAGTATTAAATTATGAATACTAAATTGTAAATTGTAAAAAATGAGTACAGTACTTACGTAAATGTACATAGGCCTACATCACTGCACATACACATTATACACTGCACATACACATTATACACTGCACATACACATTATACACTGCACATACACACATTATACACTGCACATACACATTATACACTGCACATACACATTATACACTGCACATACACATTATACACTGCACATACACACATTATACACTGCACATACACATTATACACTGCACATACACATTATACACTGCACATACACATTATACACTGCACATACACACTATGCACTGCACATACACATTATACACTGCACATACACATTATACACTGCACATACACATTATGCACTGCACATACACACATGTTACACTGCACATACACATTATACACTGCACATACACATTATACACTGCACATACACATTATACACTGCACATACACATTATACACTGCACATACACACTATGCACTGCACATACACATTATACACTGCACATACACACTATGCACTGCACATACACATTATGCACTGCACATACACACATGTTACACTGCACATACACATTATACACTGCACATACACATTATACACTGCACATACACAATATACACTGCACATACACATTATACACTGCACATACACACTATGCACTGCACATAGACATTATGCACTGCACATACACACATGTTACACTGCACATACACATTATGCACTGCACATACACACTATGCACTGCACATACACATTATGCACTGCACATACACACATGTTACACTGCACATACACATTATACACTGCACATACACACATTATACACTGCACATACACATTATACACTGCACATACACATTATACACTGCACATACACACTATGCACTGCACATACACATTATACACTGCACATACACATTATACACTGCACATACACACATTATACACTGCACATACACATTATACACTGCACATACACATTATACACTGCACATACACATTATACACTGCACATACACACACTATGCACTGCACATACACACTATACACTGCACATACACATTATGCACTGCACATACACATTATACACTGCACATACACATTATACACTGCACATACACACTATGCACTGCACATACACACATTATACACTGCACATACACATTATGCACTGCACATACACATTATACACTGCACATACACATTATACACTGCACATACACATTATACACTGCACATACACACTATGCACTGCACATACACACATTATACACTGCACATACACATTATACACTGCACATACACATTATACATCTTACTAATAACAACAGGTGCATCGGCGCCGCACCTGTTGACCCGCACACTGTCACTTGCTGGTTCAAGAGCTTGTTCAGGCATGCCTGAGGAAGGTCGCAGGACCGAAACGTTGCATTTTGGACAATAAATAAAAAAGCTCTTGAACCAGCAAGTGACATTGTGCGGGTCTCCCTCCTTTTCAAAATATCTGCTTGAAAAGAGTTCTGCTGATCATGTTGGCCATATAGCCTACATACTGTATGTCCACCGTGGTCTCATGGCGTCTACAGACCAACATGGAGGGCTGAAGTTCTACAACGTCTCCCCTGTGATCGGCTTTAAACAGGGCTGACACCAGACCATGGCAAAGATCTCCACCCACGGTTCAAAGTCATGGTGGCGGAGGGGCCAAGGGTCAGCCAGGGAGAGAGATGGAGGAAGTGGGGCATGCAGAGAGAAGTAGGACAGAGTGAAGGAGAGGGTGAAGGATGCAGGAGTTCTTCTGTGAAATTCATGATTTAATAATAATTTGACAATTTGGAGAGAAATAAATAGTTTTTTTTTATCAGTGTGCAATATTATATGTCTTGTTTGTTTGATGCATTATATTAATGTACAGTAAAAATATATCTCTGTCTAGTGTTTTGGTTTGAGTGCAACAGTGTGTAACTGTCTCAAACATGCAATTTGATCGTATATGTATTCAGTATGTACTGTACCATGATGGCAAAACCGTGTTTTTCGATAAATCATAGTCATATTGACAGCCTATTATGTGAGATAAGAAAACATGAGCAGGCTTTGTTTCTGTTTTTCTCTGCTTCCATCTCTCCATCCGAGCTTATCTTGCTCTCTACTCATATTGTGGATAAATCTGTACATATCGGACTAATAATGCTGCATGTCATGTCAACCATGACACTGGAGACTGATATGGGTGGATTAGAATCTCTCTCTCTCGCACGCACGCACGCACGCACGCACGCACGCACGCACGCACGCACGCACGCACGCACGCACGCACGCACGCACGCATTCATTGCCCGTATAGCTTGATATGTCTAGGTAGCCAGTGTGTGAAGTTGGCCAAGTCTCAGAGTCTACAGAGACCCGGGGGGGGGGGGGGAGCTGAAGCCAGCTGTCATGGCAGTATACAGTATACAGTATACAGTATACACACATTCATAACATCCTTCATCTGAAGAAGTCCTACACCCCCCGGGATTGTTTAAGCTGACCCGCTGGCATGCGCTGTCCTCGCCCAATGAGGACACTAGCTTGCATCCGGCTGCACTGCTTTCAGTCAGAACCCCGACCAATGAGGACGCTCGCACCAGGCTGCACTTCTTTCAGTCAGAGCCTGGACCAATGAGGACGCTCGCACCCGGCTGCACTGCTTTCAGTCAGAGCCTGGACCAATGAAGACGCTCGCACCCAGCTGCACTGCTTTCAGTCAGAGCCTGGACCAATGAGGACGCTCGCACCCAGCTGCACTGCTTTCAGTCAGAGCCTGGACCAATGAGGACGCTCGCACCCAGCTGCACTGCTTTCAGTCAGAGCCTGGACCAATGAGGACGCTCGCACCCAGCTGCACTGCTTTCAGTCAGAGCCTGGACCAATGAGGACGCTCGCACCCGGCTGCACTGCTTTCAGTCAGAGCCTGCATGGACCAATGAGGACGCTCGCACCCAGCTGCACTGCTTTCAGTCAGAGCCTGCATGGACCAATGAGGACGCTCGCACCCAGCTGCACTGCTTTCAGTCAGAGCCTGGACCAATGAGGACGCTCGCACCCAGCTGCACTGCTTTCCGTCAGAGCCTGGACCAATGAGGACGCTCGCACCCGGCTGCACTGCTTTCAGTCAGAGCCTGCATGGACCAATGAGGACGCTCGCACCCAGCTGCACTGCTTTCCGTCAGAGCCTGGACCAATGAGGACGCTCGCACCCAGCTGCACTGCTTTCAGTCAGAGCCTGCATGGACCAATGAGGACGCTCGCACCCGGCTGCACTGCTTTTAGTCAGAGCCTGGACCAATGAGGACGCTCTCACCCAGCTGCACTGCTTTCAGTCAGAGCCTGGACCAATGAGGACGCTCGCACCCAGCTGCACTGCTTTCAGTCAGAGCCTGGACCAATGAGGACGCTCGCACCCAGCTGCACTGCTTTCAGTCAGAGCCTGGACCAATGGCGGGTTTTTGATTCAGATGCCGATTCCAATATTGGAGAGTTCTGACCTAAACCACCGATTGCTGATGTTTTCACCAATATTTTGTCGGGGATGCTGAAATCAATTTGAAAAGCTTTGGAATTGATTAAAGTAACCTTTTGATAGATATCTTGTTTTTATTAAGTACATAGGCTTACACTTCAATGTGCACTTTAATTATAGAATTATGCAAATTACATATTAAATACAGACTTAATTGAACTTCACTTTATGTAACCACATATTCAAATACATAAATGATAGGCAATCTACAAGCTCACAACGCATTGCATCGCCATGCGTTGTGAGCTTGTAGATTTGAGAGGATTGATTTATTTAGGGACGACTGTGTTTTTTCTGTTACAGTAAGCTAAGGATGTTAGAACATGCTTTGAGTCCACTGCAGCCATCTTTGTATACGACATGTGTTCCCAAACGGTGGGTCGGGACCCATTTGTGGGTCACCAACACACACAGCTAACTCCACCCCCTCTGGTTTGAGGGATCCAATGGAGTTAGCTGGTTTTGTCAGAATCGCTTTCCATTGTTCCAATAGTTTTTGTTTAACAACACACAGACATAAAGAGTGTTCAATAGCGTTGACTTATGAAAAAGAAAATGGAGTTGGTTGGTTTCTGCTGGACAGCGACGATATAGGCTTTATATACAGTATCATGTCAAATGTTTCAGTGATATCTTCCAGATACATCACTGTGTGTACAGTACAGTACAGTACAGTACAGTACAGTACAGTACAGTACAGTACAGTACAGTACAGTACAGTACAGTACAGTACAGTACTCATTCCAATTCAGTTGCAGCACAACTCCAAATTCACCACTGATGTTGTGCAACACTGTCTGTTACTGTACACTCTACACTGTCTGTTACTGTACACTCTACACTGTCTGTTACTGTACACGCTACACTGTCTGTTACTGTACACTCTACACTGTCTGTTACTCTACACTCTACACTGTCTGTTACTGTACACTCTACACTGTCTGTTACTGTACACTCTACACTGTCTGTTACTCTACACTCTACACTGTCTGTTACTGTACACTCTACACTGTCTGTTACTCTACACTCTACACTGTCTGTTACTCTACACTCTACACTGTCTGTTACTCTACACTCTACACTGTCTGTTACTCTACACTCTACACTGTCTGTTACTCTACACTCTACACTGTCTGTTACTGTACACTGTCTGTTACTGTACACTCTACACTGTCTGTTACTGTACACTGTCTGTTACTGTACACTCTACACTGTATGTTACTCTACACTCTACACTGTCTGTTACTCTACACTCTACACTGTCTGTTACTGTACACTGTCTGTTACTCTACACTCTACACTGTCTGTTACTGTACACTGTCTGTTACTGTACACTGTCTGTTACTGTACACTGTCTGTTACTGTACACTGTATGTTACTCTACACTCTACACTGTCTGTTACTGTACACTGTCTGTTACTGTACACTGTCTGTTACTCTACACTCTACACTGTCTGTTACTGTACACTGTCTGTTACTCTACACTCTACACTGTCTGTTACTGTACACTGTCTGTTACTGTACACTGTCTGTTACTGTACACTGTCTGTTACTGTACACTGTATGTTACTCTACACTCTACACTGTCTGTTACTGTACACTGTCTGTTACTGTACACTGTCTGTTACTCTACACTCTACACTGTCTGTTACTGTACACTGTCTGTTACTCTACACTCTACACTGTCTGTTACTGTACACTGTCTGTTACTCTACACTCTACACTGTCTGTTACTGTACACTGTCTGTTACTCTACACTCTACACTGTCTGTTACTGTACACTGTCTGTTACTCTACAGTGTAGAGTGTAGATGTCACTTTGTGGATGAAAGTGTACATACACGCCCTCGTGTGTGTGTGTGTGTGTGTTGTCAGGTTAGATAGGTTTACATTCCTCATATTGCTGACAGTGTGTGTATATATGCAGATGTTAGACGCTCTGATCTTGAGGCGTACTTGTGCCGTGCGTATACTAGTGCACACTTGTGCGTGCGCATGCGAGCGCACGCGTACACACACATACAGTACACATATTATACTCTAAAAGAAAACACGATTTTAGGCTTGCCAGCTGGTGATGAATACTAAATGTGTGACTGTTTTGTGAAATTGGCTTGTGCGTGTGTGCGTGCGTCAGTGCGTGCGTGCGCTGTGTGTGAGTCCTTCCATTCTTTTCCTTTTACTCTCTTATTCATATCACCTCATCCTACCTCTTCCTCCCCTCTCAACTTCTTCTCCCTCCTCCTCCTCCTCATCCTCTCCCTATCACGCTCTGTCCTGGCGCGTGCGTGCGTGCGTGCGTGCGTTCGTGCGTTCGTTCGTGCGCTCACAATAATAGAATGATGCTATTACTATGTCGCGCTGTGAGCTTGGACATTTTTCGGTAATTGGAGGAAATTCTTATGGCCAAAATAGAGACACCAGGGTGAGAGTGTATGAGTGAGCGCTTTGTTTTAAAAATACCAATCCTATATATGGAACATTGTATAATTGACCATTCAGACAGCACGCATATACACGCACGCACGCACGCACGCACGCACGCACGCACGCACGCACGCACGCACGCACGCACGCACGCACGCACGCACGCACGCACGCACGCACGCACGCACGCACGCACGCACGCACGCACGCACGCACGCACGCACGCACGCACGCACGCACGCACACACACACACACACACACACAGATACTTTCCATAACTTCTCACCGTTCTTTGCTCCCAGTCAGACGGAGCAGACGAGCACAGCCTCCGGGTTAGAACAGCGATGGGAAAGGTGACGCAGGGAGTATTTGAATCAATGAAATATTAATAACTTCAGCCAATTAAAAAGAGAGGGGGGGAGGACACCGTGTCTCCGGTATCATCATGGTAAAAAGAGAGGGGGGGAGGACACCGTGTCTCCGGTATCATCATGGTAAAAAGAGAGGGGGGGAGGACACTGTGTCTCCGGTATCATCATGGTAGATGGTAGAGAGGGGGAGGACACCGTGTCTCCGGTATCATCATGGTAGATGGTAGAGAGGGGGGGACACTGTGTCTCCGGTATCATCATGGTAAAAAGAGAGGGGGGGAGGACACTGTGTCTCCGGTATCATCATGGTAGATGGTAGAGAGGGGGGGACACTGTGTCTCCGGTATCATCATGGTAAAAAGAGAGGGGGGGAGGACACTGTGTCTCCGGTATCATCATGGTAAAAAGAGAGGGGGGGAGGACACTGTGTCTCCGGTATCATCATGGTAGATGGTAGAGAGGGGGGGACACTGTGTCTCCGGTATCATCATGGTAGATGGTAGAGGGGGAGGACACTGTGTCTCCGGTATCATCATGGTAGATGGTAGAGGGGGGAGGACACTGTGTCTCCGGTATCATCATGGTAGATGGTAGAGGGGGGAGGACACTGTGTCTCCGGTATCATCATGGTAGATGGTAGAGAGGGGGAGGACACTGTGTCTCCGGTATCATCATGGTAGATGGTAGAGGGGGGGGGAGGACACTGTGTCTCCGGTATCATCATGGTAGATGGTAGAAGAGACACTGTGTCTGCAGTATCATCATGGTAGATGGTAGAAGAGACACTGTGTCTGCGGTATCATCATGGTAGATGGTAGAGGGGGGGAGGACACTGTGTCTCCGGTATCATCATGGTAGATGGTAGAAGAGACACTGTGTCTCCGGTATCATCATGGTAGATGGTAGAGGGGGGGAGGACACTGTGTCTCCGGTATCATCATGGTAGATGGTAGAGGCGGGGAGGACACTGTGTCTCCGGTATCATCATGGTAAAAAGAGAGGGGGGGAGGACACTGTGTCTCCGGTATCATCATGGTAGATGGTAGAGGCGGGGAGGACACTGTGTCTCCGGTATCATCATGGTAAAAAGAGAGGGGGGGAGGACACTTTGTCTCCGGTATCATCATGGTAGATGGTAGAGGGGGGAGGACACTGTGTCTCCGGTATCATCATGGTAGATGGTAGAAGAGACACTGTGTCTGCGGTATCATCAAGGTAGATGGTAGAGGGGGGAGGGGGAGGACACTGTGTCTCCGGTATCATCATGGTAGATGGTAGAGGGGGGAGGACACTGTGTCTGCGGTATCATCATGGTAGATGGTAGAGGGGGGAGGGGGAGGACACTGTGTCTCAGGTATCATCATGGTAGATGGTAGAGGGGGGGAGGACACTGTGTCTCCGGTATCATCATGGTAGATGGTAGAGGGGGGGAGGACACTGTGTCTCCGGTATCATCATGGTAGATGGTAGAGGGGGGGAGGACACTGTGTCTCCGGTATCATCATGGTAGATGGTAGAGGGGGGAGGACACTGTGTCTCCGGTATCATCATGGTAGATGGTAGAGGGGGGGAGGACACTGTGTCTCCGGTATCATCATGGTAGATGGTAGAGAGGGGGGGACACTGTTTCTCCGGACACTGTGTCTCTGGTATCATCATGGTAGATGGTAGAGGGGGAGGACACTGTGTCTCCGGTATCATCATGGTAGATGGTAGAGGGGGAGGACACTGTGTCTCCGGTATCATCATGGTAGATGGTAGAGGGGGGGAGGACACTGTGTCTCCGGTATCATCATGGTAGATGGTAGAGGGGGGGAGGACACTGTGTCTCTGGTATCATCATGGTAGATGGTAGAGAGGGGGAGGACACTGTGTCTCCGGTATCATCATGGTAGATGGTAGAGAGGGGGAGGACACTGTGTCTCCGGTATCATCATGGTAGATGGTAGAGGGGGGAGGACACTGTGTCTCTGGTATCATCATGGTAGATGGTAGAGGGGGGGAGGACACTGTGTCTCTGGTATCATCATGGTAGATGGTAGAGGGGGGGAGGACACTGTGTCTCTGGTATCATCATGGTAGATGGTAGAGTATCATCATGGTAGATGGTAGAGAGGGGAGAGGACACTGTGTCTCCGGTATCATCATGGTAGATGGTAGAGAGTGGGGGAGGACACTGTGTCTCCGGTATCATCATGGTAAAAAGAGAGGGGGGAGG
Source organism: Electrona antarctica (assembly GCF_951216825.1). Taxonomy (NCBI): domain Eukaryota; kingdom Metazoa; phylum Chordata; class Actinopteri; order Myctophiformes; family Myctophidae; genus Electrona; species Electrona antarctica. Next base: position 9,003 of record NW_027636987.1, on the reverse strand, counting down.
ACACTGTGTCTCCGGTATCATCATGGTAGATGGTAGAGGGGGGAGGACACTTTGTCTCCGGTATCATCATGGTAGATGGTAGAGGCGGGGAGGACACTGTGTCTCCGGTATCATCATGGTAAAAAGAGAGGGGGGAGGACACTGTGTCTCCGGTATCATCATCGTAGATGGTAGAGGGGGGAGGACACTGTGTCTCCGGTATCATCATGGTAGATGGTAGAGGGGGGGAGACACTGTGTCTCCGGTATCATCATGGTAGATGGTAGAGGGGGGAGGACACTGTGTCTCCGGTATCATCATGGTAGAGGGGGAGGACACTGTGTCTCCGGTATCATCATGGTAGATGGTAGAGGGGGAGGACACTGTGTCTCCGGTATCATCATGGTAGATGGTAGAGGGGGAGGACACTGTGTCTCCGGTATCATCATGGTAGATGGTAGAGGGGGAGGACACTGTGTCTCCGGTATCATCATGGTAGATGGTAGAGGGGGAGGACACTGTGTCTCCGGTATCATCATGGTAGATGGTAGAGGGGGAGGACACTGTGTCCGGAGACACTGTGTCTCCGGTATCATCATGGTAAAAAGAGAGGGGGGAGGACACTGTGTCTCCGGTATCATCATGGTAGATGGTAGAGGGGGGAGGACACTTTGTCTCCGGTATCATCATGGTAGATGGTAGAGGGGGGAGGACACTTTGTCTCCGGTATCATCATCGTAGATGGTAGAGGGGGGAGGACACTGTGTCTCCGGTATCATCATGGTAGATGGTAGAGGGGGGAGGACACTGTGTCTCCGGTATCATCATGGTAGATGGTAGAGGGGGAGGACACTGTGTCTCCGGTATCATCATGGTAGATGGTAGAGGGGGAGGACACTGTGTCTCCGGTATCATCATGGTAGATGGTAGAGGGGGGGAGGACACTGTGTCTCTGGTATCATCATGGTAGATGGTAGAGGGGGGGAGGACACTGTGTCTCTGGTATCATCATGGTAGATGGTAGAGGGGGGGAGGACACTGTGTCTCCGGTATCATCATGGTAGATGGTAGAGAGGGGGAGGACACTGTGTCTCCGGTATCATCATGGTAGATGGTAGAGGGGGGGAGGACACTGTGTCTCCGGTATCATCATGGTAGATGGTAGAGGGTGGGGGACACTGTGTCTCCAGTATCATCATGGTAGATGGTAGAGGGGGGGAGGACACTGTGTCTCCGGTATCATCATGGTAGATGGTAGAGGGGGGAGGACACTGTGTCTCCGGTATCATCATGGTAGATGGTAGAGGGGGGAGGACACTGTGTCTCCGGTATCTTCATGGTAGATGGTAGAGGGGGGAGGACACTGTGTCTCCGGTATCATCATGGTAGATGGTAGAGGGGGGAGGACACTGTGTCTCTGGTATCATCATGGTAGATGGTAGAGGGGGGGGGGGGGGAGGACACTGTGTCTCCGGTATCATCATGGTAGATGGTAGAGGGGGGAGGACACTCTGTCTCCGGTATCATCATGATAGATGGTAGATAATAATAATGATGTTATGTGTGTGATGTGATTTCCGTTCTGTCACCAGTGGTGGAAATGTTACTCACATTTTTTGAGAGGTGTAAACCACTCCAACAACTGGCTTTGTACCCGTGTCTGTTCGTACCAAAAAAAATCACACCCGTGTGAACTGAGTGGTGTAAGGTCTGTCTGACGTAATGAAATCATGTCTGACGTAATGAAATCACACCCGGGTGTGATTTCATTACCTGGCTTTGTTTGTGCAGAAAAAATGAGCATGGTTGCTATGTTCACCCTGTTCACCCGGGTGTGATTTCATTACGTCATTACAACAGGGTGAACATAGCAACCATGCTCATTTTTTCTGCACAAAAAAGCCAGTTGTAGGAGTGGTTTACACCACTCAAAAATGTACCCGTGTCTGTTCGTACCAAAACAAAGCGATGCCGAAAAATCCGGAAAACCACAAAACGGAATAAAATTATATAAATATGTTCCCATCCAGTCTAGACCAGATCACACATCGATTTAGAAACACACAGAGCAGGCTTCCCTCCTCCGAGGTGGAAAGCCTGGTGACGCGAGGTTAGTGCCAGATAGGGACAGGTGGGGGATTGATTGGCTGTTGATTGGAGCAAATGTAGACGTGTGTGGGGGCAGCCGCCAGCTCTCTGTGTGTGTGTGTGCGTGTGCGTGTGCGTGTGTGTGTGTGGTGTGTGTGTGTGTGTGTGTGTGTGTGTGTGTGTGTGTGTGTGTACGTGCGTGTCCGTGTGTGTGATACAAATTGGGGAACACTGCTTTTGTCATTCCCTAAGTGGGGTGCTCAGTGACCCTGAAACCACATTACAGAAACACTGATTATTATCCCTCTGCTCTCTCTCTCTCTCTCTCTCTCTCTCTCTCTCTCTCTCTCTCTCTCTCTCTCTCTCTCTCTCTCTCTCTCTCTCTCTCTCTCTCTCTCTCTCTCTCTCTCTCTCTCTCTCTCTCTCTCCTGCTCGCTCCCTGTCTCAACATAGCACAATGTAATTCATCAGGAAAACATGCACTTTGTGGGCTTTGTAAGTTAGGCAAACACACACACACACACACACACACACGCAAACGCGCACACACGCACACACGCATACGCACACATGCACACACTAACACAAGCACACAAACATAGAAATCAATCAAATAAATAGACCAAAATAAATACATCTACGTTTTAGACACATAGGCATTGGTTATTCAAGGTTGTAATCCCTCCACCAACGTGAGGATTTCCAATGTCACTTTTACTTCCTTCTACTTCACTACATCTGAGATCCACATATTGTACTGTTTCTCCACTACATTTATGTGAAAACTTGTATTTGTATTTTTATTACGAAACATACAGTAACCCAAAACTGATATGTAATTGGCCACCGACCCCCATCTGAAAATATGTAGTTCCAGGGACCTCCCCAGAAGCATAGATTTGAGTTAAAAACGTTCACTCTGAAAGAATACATTCAAAGATTTGGACTACATTTTCACGATTTTTCAAAAATAGCAGATCTACAACCTCGTAGCGCGGCACTCGGTGAGCTTGTAGATATGCTATTTTTCAATAGCTAAAGTATAACATAATGCTTAAAACACCAAAAGGGGTTCCCGTCCTGAATGGGTTAAGTACATTTTGATGCCAATACTTTTGTACTTTTACTCAAGTAAATTCCGGGATTTTCACTTGTACCGCAAGTAACGGAGTATTTCTACATTGCAGTATTAACACTTTTACTTACCGGCGGTTATGTAAAAAAATGTGAATACTGCATGTTCTTTAGTGTTTACTACTGATGTGTCCATAATATGCTTACTCATCATCACTGATGAATACACACAGATCCCCTCTTAGCCTCATTGTGTTTCACTATTCTGTCCATCTCCACATCTGTGTGTGTGTGTGTGTGTGTGTGTGTGTGTGTGTGTGTGTGTGTGTGTGTGTGTGTGTGTGTGTGTGTGTGTGTGTGTGTGTGTGTGTGTGTGTGTGTGTGTGTGTGTGTGTGTCTCCCTCCTCCATGGATAGCTACTGCTATTCTTAGCACTGAGACACAAACCTCTCCATTACAACCCAATAGCTATACGGATGTACTTTTTTGCTCTGAGAGCTCGGCATTGTATTGTACCATAGTGCGTGCGTGCGTGCGTGCGTGCGTGCGTGCGTGCGTGCGTGCGTGCGTGCGTGCGTGCGTGCGTGCGTGCGTGCGTGCGTGTGAGTGGGCAGGCTGTCATTTTCAATGTAGCTGAATACAGAAAATCAACAATATACAACAAACAGCAATATTAAATATATCAATCGGAAGACAGACAATACTCAGAACTAAAAGAACTATAACAGATAGACCGAAGATGAATTAAAACAGTTACAATGTTGAACTGACGTCGACATTTAAAAAATGTCTTCTAAATCCTGACAGTTTTCTGAAAAACCTCTGTTCCTATATCAGTGGTTCTCAATATTTCATGTCAAGG
>NW_027636988.1:0-2000 GCF_951216825.1 Electrona antarctica | reverse complement strand
AGGTTGTCGTTCTATGACAGTCGGACCAATAGGTTGTGGTTCTATGACAGTCGGACCAATAGGTTGTCGTTCTATGACAGTCGGACCAATAGGTTGTGGTTCTATGACAGTCGGACCAATAGGTTGTCGTTCTATGACAGTCGGACCAATAGGTTGTCGTTCTATGACAGTCGGACCAATAGGTTGTCGTTCTATGACAGTCGGACCAATAGGTTGTCGTTCTATGACAGTCGGACCAATAGGTTGTCGTTCTATGACAGTCGGACCAATAGGTTGTCGTTCTATGACAGTCGGACCAATAGGTTGTCGTTCTATGACAGTCGGACCAATAGGTTGTCGTTCTATGACAGTCGGACCAATAGGTTGTCGTTCTATGACAGTCGGACCAATAGGTTGTCGTTCTATGACAGTCGGACCAATAGGTTGTCGTTCTATGACAGTCGGACCAATAGGTTGTCGTTCTATGACAGTCGGACCAATAGGTTGTCGTTCTATGACAGTCGGACCAATAGGTTGTCGTTCTATGACAGTCGGACCAATAGGTTGTCGTTCTATGACAGTCGGACCAATAGGTTGTCGTTCTATGACAGTCGGACCAATAGGTTGTCGTTCTATGACAGTCGGACCAATAGGTTGTGGTTCTATGACAGTCGGACCAATAGGTTGTGGTTCTATGACAGTCGGACCAATAGGTTGTCGTTCTATGACAGTCGGACCAATAGGTTGTCGTTCTATGACAGTCGGACCAATAGGTTGTCGTTCTATGACAGTCGGACCAATAGGTTGTCGTTCTATGACAGTCGGACCAATAGGTTGTCGTTCTATGACAGTCGGACCAATAGGTTGTCGTTCTATGACAGTCGGACCAATAGCGTGTCGTTCTATGACAGTCGGACCAATAGCGTGTCGTTCTATGACAGTCGGACCAATAGCGTGTCGTTCTATGACAGTCGGACCAATAGCGTGTCGAAACTAAAGCCTGTACCCAATGCAACAGTCAGGATTATTTGGCAGTGCAGTTTGAACCATGCAGCTCAGCCTCTCTCTGGCCACCTCAGGTCTTTTCCCACCATCTCACGTTCCTCTCTCTCTCTCCTCCTCTCTGTGGCTTGGTTGGTTTATCTCACGTTCCTCTCTCTCTCTCCTCCTCTCTGTGGCTTGGTTGGTTTATCCGTTTCGACACTCATTCGTCTTCCAGTCTCCATTGACCTCCATTCATTCCTTAACACAACCCGCTGTGTCTAAGTGGCTTAATTAAGTTGTTCCACCACAAGAACGCTTTGTTCATTTCTCATAACAATCTTTACTCTCTGCTCTGCTCTGATGTAACTTTCTAACATTTATGGGGAGCATAGAAGGCAAAGCTCTCTGTCTACAGAGCAATCTTCGTTCCTACTCTCACCTATGTGGTCATGAAGTGTGGGTCATGACCAAAAGAATAAGGTTGCGAATACAAGCAGCCGAAATTAATTTTCTCCTACGGGTGGCTGGCATCTCCCTTAGAGATGGGGTGAGAAATTCAGTCACACGAGAGAGACTCGGAGTAGAGTCGCTGCTCCTTCGCCTGGAAAGGAGCCAGCTTAGGTGGTTCGGGCATCTGGTTAGGATGCCTCTGGGGCGTCTCCCTAGGGAGGTCCTCGAGGCACGTCCCACTGGGAGGAGACCCTGGGGCAGACCAAGGCGCAGTTGGAAGGATTACATCGACTCACTGTCCTTGGAACGCCTCGGGATCCCCCAGGAAGAAGTCACTAATGTTGCTCTGGAGAGGGAAGTCTGTAACACTACAGATAAGCGGTTGAAGATGGAAGGATGGAAGAAGAAGAAGAGTTCTTTCTCATCATACAATTTGTTTGTGGTCTTGGCACCAGCAGATGACCTGTGCTCATTTGACCAGTGTCTCCTCTCCTCTCCTCTCCTCTCCTCTCCTCTCCTCTCCTCTCCTCTCCTCTCTCCTCTCCTCTCCTCTCCTCTCCTCTCCTCTCCTCTCCTCTCCTCTCCTC
>NW_027636989.1:10000-19107 GCF_951216825.1 Electrona antarctica | reverse complement strand
TCCTCCAATTCTCAAGGTAAATAATGTATATCAGAGAATTCTATATCAAGAAAGGAACTCCAGCTGAACCCATGGCCAGAGGGCTGCTAAAAGCTCTTCTCCAAGTAAAGTTTTCCTTTTATGAAAATGATCTCCTGCTTTTGGAGGACTTTGTTGAGGTTTAGGGAGCAAAGGGGATGTTTTGTATAAGCACTGATCAAGACAGAGTCATTGATTTTGTCTTTCTAAAAAGAAAAGGCTACATATTACTTTGTCTGTGTCACGGGTATAAACCTCATATGTCTACATTTTTTTCTAAATCTGCCATTTTTGCTACTGTTGTGTGAAACTGTACTGTACTGTAGCTAATTAATTCACGGAAAAAAACATAAAAAAGTTAAATTAAGGGAAATGAAGAGGTGTTTGTTTTGTATTGTTCTTTAATGATGTATCTGCATGCTTCCATACTCCTCTTGAATGAGTAGTAAATGCTTTAATATGTGGTATATGTGGTATAAGTGGCAACATAATATTAACACTTTGAGGGCTTTATATTAATATATTACATATACCGAGGCTGCCGGGATTGTTTAATTACCTTTGGAGCATACAGTACGCCAAAGTATTTGCGCCTTTGATCCATGAAAATCAGCTTGAAAACACTCCAATGATTTGTTTTTAACAGGACTACTGCTAACCCGCGTTCCCCGCTATTTAATCCAATATTCTACGCTGCCTAGATTGTCTTATTACCTTAGGAGCATACGCCGAAGTATTTGCCGCTTTCATCGACGAAAATCCGGCGAAATATAGTCCAATGGTTTGTTGTTTATGAGAAGAAACAGGCGCCATGACAATGCGTTATACGAGAACAGCCTGCACAGCGCGTTGCAGTCCAACCAAGGCCCCCGTTCACTTGCATTGAGCTCATTCCCCCCGAAGCCCTGTAGACCAGGCCTGAAGTATGATTTCCGGTTTCGTCATAACGCGACGGCCTCGTCACCAGGTCCGCGACAAATCCGCTATTTCTTTTTAATTATTTAAAAACGGCGAATTAAACGCATTAAACAAATAGCGGGTTTAGCGTAATAAGCAGAGCTGATCGTTGGATTAAACAATTTAAAGCCCTCAAAGTGTTAAGCCGACAAAAAAGCCACTTCCATGACCCGGGTCATAGACAAAGAGCAAAGCCAGCTAAGATTGTCCCTATACACCCTCATTCACTTTGCATCGGACTCAGTTTCCCAGAAGCCCTTGCAAGCCGGCGGTTGGGTTACGTCATCATAACGTCCACCTCATCACCAGGTCCGCGACAAAACCGCCTTTTCTTTTAAACTATTACAAAACGGCAAAATAAACACATAAAACAAATAGCGGGTTTAGCGTTTTACGCATGCAGGGGAAGACAATGGATTAAATAGCGTGGTACACGCTGTTAATAAAGGCTCTGTTAACAGTGTGGTACACGCTGTTAATAAAGGCTCTGTTAACAGTGTGGTACACGCTGTTAATAAAGGCTCTGTTAAGTTACCACACAAATCCTATAGCATTCTTATTCTGGGAGGAGCAATTTGGCAGAAATAGCCAAATATATACAGGCTCTTATATACATCAGCTATTTTCAGCAAAGAGATTTGGCGTAGAGGGGGGGGACTATATATAGGGGGCTTATTATAGACCCCTGGGGGACTCCGGTCAACGAATTGTATAGGGCTTTTAAGTGGTTAAAGGTATCTCTGTCTCTCTCTCTCTCTCTCTTTGTCTTTTGTGTGATGGAGTGATTATTAAGGAGATGGCTCCTGTGTTCAGCGCTGGTTGATGAAGTCTGCCTTTGTCTGTCTGCGCTGCCCTGTCGCAACCAGGACACTGCTTATAGCAAAATCAATACACACACACAGAGAGGGAGCGAGAGAGGGAGAGGTGTTAAAAGGTAGATAGATGCAGTGAGAACAGGGAGAGTGAAAGCAGCAGCATTATGTACATGTGGAACGGAGCACACAGTCAGTGCTGCTGCTAAAGGCATTCAGGATTACAGTCCATTATCACCTTCTCGGAGTGAAATGAACACTCGCAATTTGACTTTGTAAACGTGTCAGGTTGCCTGTGTGCGTGTGTGTGTGTGTGTGTGTGTGCGTGGCTCTCTGTGTGTGTGTCTGTCTGAGTGTCATTCTGGGTGTGTGTGCGTGTGTGTTGCCTATACGTGGCCTTGATTGAGGGGTATTTGTGTCACCTATACTGTATACAAATACACCTATTCTTTGTGCGTGCGTGCGTGCGTGCATGGGCGTGTGTGCGTGCGTGCGCACATACATGCAAGCACGAGCCGGCCTCTCGCCTCCTATACACACTTCCAATCCAGCTCCCCAGTGAGGAGCCCATGCAGTGTGAAGGTAGACACACTGAGGGAGAGAGGAGGGGGTCAGGGTGGGGGGGGGGGGGGGGGCCTAGCTGTTGTGTGTGTGTGTGTGTGTGTGAGAGAGTCACAGCTGGGAAATGAGAAATGCAACCCCCACCCCACATCCACAGACACCTGACACACACACACATACATACGAACGCACACACACACACACACACACACACACACACACACACACACACACACACACACACACACACACACACACACACACACACACACACCCAAGCGCACATATTCTCCATCCCCACGTCTTTATCCTCCCCTCAGGAAAGGAGGGAGGGATGAAGGGGAGAGATGGAGGGAGGGATGAAGGCAGGGTCTATAGGCAGGGGGATAGTGAGAGGTGGAGAAGGGGACAGATAGGAAGAGGGGAGGGAGGGTGGGTGGGGAGGGGCATTAAAATTCATGGCTTTTCTTTTTTTATTTCCCCCGCTGAAAATCAATAGTGTTTACTATGAATGAGAGGAACAGTGGACAACAGTGTGGAGAGAGAGGAGGAGGAGGAGGTGGAGCCAGAGGAGAAGGATGGAGAGGAGAATGGCGAGGGGGGAAGGCGGGCGGGGGGTGACTCTATTACTATAGGCAGAATCACTAGAGGCCAAGGTTAAAGAGAGAGAGCGAGGGAGCAGGAGATAGAGGGAGAGAGAGCGAGGGAGAGAGAAAGAGAGAGAGAGAGACCAAGAGGAGAAATAGAGAGGTGCATGCATGGGAGAGAGAGAGCAGCAGATAGAGAGAGAGAGAGAGAGAGAGAGAGAGATGAGTTGAGTGAATAGAGTTGTCCTGTATGGTAGATATAACCTGCACATATTATAATGTATATATACAGACGCTCCCGCCGCATTCCCCGCGCCGCGCCGCTATAGAACACTTAAACCTTAACAGTAGCTTTTATCATCCTGCAGATAGCATCTGCTGTTCACCTGTTCTCAACGTTTACAGCCCTCTATCTATCTATCTATCTATCTATCCCTCACCGTGCCGCGTTCCCTTCAAATGTAGGCTATATATGCAATACGATGGGTGTGTGCTTACATTAAAAAGTCTCTCACCGCGTGCATGCGTGAGCGTGTTTGTGAATTTGTCAGTGGGTATGCGTGTGTGTGTGTGTGTGTGTGTGTGTGTGTGTGTGTGTGTGTGTGTGTGTGTGTGTGTGTGTGTGTGTGTGTGTGTGTGTGTGTGTGTGTGTGTGTGTGTGTGTGTGTGTGTGTGTGTGTGTGTGTGTGTGTGTGTGTGTGTGTGTGAATTAATTGCTCATAGTTTGTACGACTGACTTGAAGACATTTCATACACACACGTAGACAAACAGGCACGCACACAAGCTCACGCACGCACGCACGCACGCACGTATAGAAGAATCCCAGCCTCGTCCCACAGTGCACCCCAGCGCTCAGCGTTGAGAGCCTTGACCTCGTCCCCCTGCTGTTAAAAGCCAGACATTCCGCCATCATGGCTCAGCGGCGTTTTGATCAAACTCTGGCCGAGTCTCTCTCACTCATTTTGATCAGAGACAGAAAAATAAAAACCTTTTAGTGTTAGCGTTTGTTGTTGTTTTGACTGGAAACAGTTCCCATTGCTTTGTGTGTTTCACAGCAATCAAAGCCTTTAAAAAGCCAATCATGTCCCTTTTTCTGCTGACAAATGTGTTTGACGGGGAAATAAAAAAATATATCCTTTAATGTTGCCTTAGCGCTGTTTCTAACTCACAGCGCAGCCCCCCCCCCCCTTTTCTTTGGGGGGCGGGGGATATGGGGGGGCACTTGTTTCATGGTTGTTGGTTTTTTTTTGTTCTGAGATAAAATATTTGTTGTGTATTTTTCTCTTGTTTTTTAACAAAGGCTGGTTGTATCAGAATCTCCCCGTGCTGTCTGTTTCCCGGGGCTGCATGCTTTTGTGTTCAGGTGTGCCGCGGACTGCATGTGCACGTGTGTGTGTGTGTGTGTGCGTGCATGCACGCACGTGTGTATGTGTGTGAGAGAGTTCTCCTGTCAGTGTGTGTGTGTGTGTGTGTGCGCACGCGTATACGCGTCTTTGCAGGAGGGGGTGATATATATTCAGTGAGCTCATGCATTATGGAGTGTGCAGGTGAGAGTGTGTGTCTATGTGAACTGCTGGCATGTGGTTGGGGTTCAGGGCCTTTCGTATTAGCATAGCATCTCCATTTCAAATGGCCCTGTCACTACCCCGCGCCATGTTTTATTCAGAGGGAGATATTGATCACATATTACTCCACGCCACGCCAGATCTATATTGCATACCAAAATCCTAGCTGTGGCCCTTTTGATATGTATATTCAGTTGGGTGGCAAATATGGCCCACATGCAAAATGCAAGGATTTTGTTATGTGCATAAATATATATACCTCTGTGATGCTTTGTTGATATGTATATATGTATACTTTATATGCTTATATTTATACTCATTATTATTGTATCCTGCGGCTCATTTTACATACATTTTAAAGTAGTGAAAATGGCCAAGCTTGTATGAGCTCGGCTGTTGTATGAGGAAGTATAAGGGAGTTAATGTACCAACAAAAACTTTAAAAGTTTTACGTATGTATAGATACAAGGTTTCTGCCCGACAGTAGCCTGAGCTAACGTGTTAGGTTTCTGGTCTAGAGGGGGCGTGTCGCGGCAGAGATTTGCGCACGCCCTGTTTGGATCTCACCAATCTGTCAGTAACCCCTGGCCCCTCCCCCTCCCTAAGTGCAGCGCTACGTCACGTCATTTGGAGCGACGCCCACCCGGAAGGGTTGACTCCCACTTTTAGACCAGAGCGGCCAATGCGTTCCTCCAGGCATTCATTTTTTGCGCCGACGAACATGAAAGCCTGGGTATCAAGGCTAGCCCGACAACAACTATATACATACATCATACGTGTTATACTTACACATATATTCTATAGTTATATAATGTATTATAATAGAATTGTTGCATATGATTATAATACACTAGGCCTACAGTGACTTTGTGTTCGTTTTGAGGGAGAGGAGAAGAGTTTAACCGGGGTGTGTGTTTAGAGGTCAAGGCAGTGAAGATAGACGTATACAGGTACACCCATTTAACGTGTGTGTGTGTGTGTGTGTGTGTGTGTGTGTGTGTGTGTGTGTGTGTGTGTGTGTGTGTGTGTGTGTGTGTGTGTGTGTGTGTGTGTGTGTGTGTGTGTGTGTGTGTGTGTGTGTGTGTGTGTGTGTGTGTGTGTGTGTGTGTGTGTGTGAAGTCATTGTTTATGTGTACAATACATTCACTTCATCCAAAGCAATAAAGCGAGTCCGACGGTTTACTGAGGTCAAAAAGCCATTTTGTTCGACAGTGGATGGAAGCCTTGTATGTCCAATACAGTCCATTTTTTAGAATATAAAGAAATAGTGAACAGCGAGTTGAATCGCATCATGTATGCGTGCGTATACGCACGTTGTGCACGCGTGTGCGTTCGTGTATGCGTGCATGTGTCCTTGCTCGGGTGCCTCCTATAAGAACTAGAGTGGGCGTTATATGTGTGTTTGTTTAGCGATGGCTTCCCATCCGTCCATCCACTCAGTGGAGCACGCAGCGCCGTTCCGACCAGATGACCTCCAAGCATTCATGGACTGTACAGTACATTAATGGCTGTCTTTTATTTGTACACCAATGCATTTCCTCGTCCATTCTCCCTGCATTCAGGTTAAGGAGAGCCGAGGCCACCTCTGACTGTCCGTCATCATCTGGGGGTGTTTTCTACAGTATACATACTGTATGTACATTATATATTGTTGCATCGCGTCCGTGGCACACTAAAGATAAAACTTTTTAGTGAAGTTTGAATCATAGACTGTTAAAAAAATATGGACGAAGACCCGTACAGACCCGTTTTGAAGCCACATTTCCGGCAGCGAGATCCGGTTATTTTTCAGACCCAGGTTCAGAGATTGAAGAACCGGAATCGGATCAATCGTGTTTGGAAGCGTTTCTGGAACATTTCTTTTTTCACACCGTCAGAGCTGTCATGTGGACTTGACGTCTGCTATAGAATTGCTACACCAGAGGTTCTCAAACGTTTTCATTTCACTCTGAGAGAGTACAAATGGACCCTTATGGGTCCAATTGGTTCCATTTGTATACTCTCTCAGAGTTACAGTCCTGTAAGGGTCCATTGAGAACCCCCTTTAGGAATCATTAAAGGGAACTGTTAAAGGACCACTTCACCACTTTTCAACTTCTCTTCCTATAATTGGTCCTAACTAATGTTCATGATGAAATACCACCATTTTTTCCTACTTAGTCTGTGTCTCATAGGAAGTCTGTGTCTCATAGTCTGTGTCTCATTAGTCTGTGTCTCACAGTTTCTGAACTGTGGGCAGTTCAGAAACCCGTCCACCAGTGACATCATCAATGGTGAATCTAAGCTAATAGAAACGGCAGGCTTTCTTTTCCTGAAAAGTTGCAATGCAAAAGTTGAAGCCATCGTTCTCACGATAATAAAAATCTAAATATATTTTAAAACTAATCTTGTTTAAAAAAAATCTGCCTAATGATGATGTCACTGGTGGACGGGTGTCCGAACTGCCCAAAGCCCTCCTATGAGACACAGACTGAGTAGGACAAAATTGTGGTGTTTTATCATGAACATTAGTGAGAACCAATTATATGAAGAGATGTTGAAAAGTGGTGAAGTGGTCCTTTAAGGAATCGGACCATTAAGAGAGAATCGTTAAAGGACCACTTCACCACTTTTCAACTTCTCTTCCTATAATTGGTCCTAACTAATGTTCATGATAAAATACCACCATTTTTTCCTACTCAGTCTGTGTCTCATAGGAGGGCTGTGGGCAGTTCAGAAACCCGTCCACCAGTGACATCATCGATGGTGAATCAAAGCTAATAGAAACGGCAGGCTTTCTTTTCCTGAAAAGTTGCAATGCAAAAGTTGAAGCCATCGTTCTCACGATAATAAAAATCTAAATTTATTTTAAAACAAATCTTGTTTAAAAAAAAATCTGCCTAATGATGATGTCACTGGTGGACGGGTGTCCGAACTGCCCAAAGCCCTCCTATGAGACACAGACTGAGTAGGAAAAAATGGTGGTGTTTTATCATGAACATTAGTGAGGACCAATTATATGAAGAGATGTTGAAAAGTGGTGAAGTGGTCCTTTAAGGAACCGTAATCGTTAAAATCCTAAATATTCCCAACCCTTCTTCACTCAGTAGTAGAGCCAGTAGAAGCCCGAGAACGAAGCATACCCTACTTTCAATTTCAAGTGGCTATACTGGCCAATCACAATATGATTGGCCAGTATACTATTTTATTTGTATCCTTTATTTACCCAGGGAAGTAGCTGAGCACAGGTGCTCATTTTCAGCAACGCCCTGCACATATAAACACACAGACGGACACACACACACACACACACACACACACACACACACACACACACACACACACACACACACACACACACACACACACACACACACACACACACACACACACACACACACACACACACACACACACATTAAAACCTGGGAGCTGACCAGTACAACCACAGTCTTATACTGTTGGCCACTAAGCAGCTCCAGGGGGAGCAGTTGGGGGTTCAGTGCCTTGCTCAAGGGCACTTCAGCGGTGTTGGGTGAGTGATGACAATCACTTCCCCACCCAGATTTTTCCTGCCCGTCCGGGGAATCGAACCGGCAACCTTTCGGCAACAAAGGCGCTCCTCTAACCCTGCCCCAAAAATTAACAATCAATTATAGTACAGCCAGTAGAAGCCTGGCCAATCATAGTAGAGCCAGTAGAAGCCTAGCCAATCATAACGCGTCCTTGCACAACCGCTATAGGTTTTGCAATGACGCATCTCAGCCTGTACACTCAGACACTGAAGACTGACACAGTGTCATACGACGGGACGCCACCGATGCAGACATGGGTCGACGAAATCAGATCTGTTCACTTTGCACAGAACAGGGAGGACAGTCAGGCCTAAAGATCAGACCGGGGAAACAAATCGGATTTGCCCGCAGTCTGACTCTGAACAAAGCCTAAACCTCTGCTCTGCTATCCACATGACTGCAATGGGCCGCGGCTCACGCTGGGAGGGAGCCGGCTTGAGGCCATGCAGGCGCGACAATTGCTGCTTCCAGCCCTTTATGAGCAGAGGAGGCTCTCTGTGTGTTGTCCAATAGGACAGGTGGACAAAGGAGGCTCTCTGTGTTGTCCAATGGGACAGGGAGACAGAGGAGGCTCTCTGTGTGTTGTCCAATGGGACAGGGAGACAGAGGAGGCTCTCTGTGTGTTGTCCAATAGGACAGTAGACAGAGGAGGCTCTCTGTGTGTTGTCCAATAGGACAGGTAGACAGAGGAGGCTCTCTGTGTGTTGTCCAATAGGACAGTAGACAGAGGAGGCTCTCTGTGTGTTGTCCAATAGGACAGGTGGACAAAGGAGGCTCTCTGTGTTGTCCAATGGGACAGGTAGACAGAGGAGGCTCTCTGTGTGTTGTCCAATGGGACAGGGAGACAGAGGAGGCTCTCTGTGTGTTGTCCAATGGGACAGCTAGACAGAGGAGGCTCTCTGTGTGTTGTTCAATGGGACAGGTAGACAGAGGAGGCTCTCTGTGTGTTGTCCAATGGGACAGGTAGACAGAGGAGGCTCTCTGTGTGTTGTCCAATGGGACAGGTAGACAGAGGAGGCTCTCTGTGTGTTGTCCAATGGGACAGTATACAG
>NW_027636989.1:2500-5000 GCF_951216825.1 Electrona antarctica | reverse complement strand
TCTTTCCCTCTGTCTCTCTCCCCTTCGTCGCCCTCTCTTTCACCTCCTCTCTCTCTCTCTCTCTCTCTCTCTCTCTCTCTCTCTCTCTCTCTCTCTCTCTCTCTCTATTGATCCAGTCATAGTTTTCTCAGTCTTCACAGTACTAGGCTGTTCTAATCAATACAGATAATTGTCTGCTCTCTCCCGATGCCAAACATAGTCTCCCCCACCTCCTCTCCTCTCCTCACCTCCCTTTTTTTTATCAATGAAGTCCCGGTGTTTCCCTGCCTCACCTCACCTCACCCGGGCCTCACCCACGCACCCCCCCCCCCCCCCCCCATCACCCCCCCCTCCTCTCACCCCCACCCCCCTCGCCGCCGGTCGGGGGAATCCCTATACCACCCCCTCCCTCCCTCCCCCTAATGACGGAGAGATAACCTGCTCTCTTTACCGATTTTCTTTCCACCTCCCTCCCTCCCTCCCTCACCCTTTCTCCCCCCTTTTCCTCCCTCGTTCATCGATTGCCGTGAGAGTCTGAGGATAGAGAGAGAGAGAGAGAAGGGGGGGGAGAGAGAGAGGCCCCGCCCGGTCGGTTGGGTCGACCGCCCTGCAGATGGAAACACGCCAACGTCAGCGCCATGCGGTTACGGTTCGCCGTCGGGCCGACGCGTGCGAGGACTCCTCCCGGCGCTCAATCAGGGAAATTCAATTGATTCGTCAATGGGTTCAATTGATTCGTCAATGGGTTCAATTGAATCGTCAATGGGTTCAATTGATTCATCAATGGGTTCAATTGATTCGTCAATGGGTTCAATTGATTCCTCAATGGGTTCAATTGATTCGTTAGTGGGTTCAATGGATTTTGTCAGGTTTTTTTTGTGTGTGCTTTGGCTCCATTGCATGGCGGCTCTTGCAGGGGTTTTCAACCAGTGGTCCGGGGACCACCAGTGGTCCTTGAGGAGTTTCCAGGTGGTCCCCCCCAGCTAAATGATGGAAGAGTTGGTAACCAAATCTTTAACTCTTGAGAGCATGGTATTGGTACCACATCAATAGAGCATGGGACAAAATCTTATCCGACAACAACAAAATATTCGTTAGTTTTGGGTCTGAGAGGCTAAATGTCATCAAAGGGTGGTCCGTGGCTCAAATGCCGAATAAATAATGGGCCTTGATGTGAAAAGGGTTGAAAACCACTGATATAGAGTGTTTGTTCAGTAAAACCACTGATATAGAGTGTTTGTTCAGTAACAAACCACTGATATAGAGTGTTTGTTCAGTAACAAACCACTGATATAGAGTCAGTGTTTGTTCAGTAACAAACCACTGATATAGAGTGTTTGTTCAGTAACAAGAGTCTCCCCCGTCACTCCAGCTCTTTAGTAAACGGTCAGCGTAAAACAATGTCAACTAAAAATAAACGTTTGGTTATTCCAGATGATTCTTCTGTGCCAATATTTCACGTTATAATGGATTTATTCCATGCCAACTGTAGACTGTGTTACACCATACCTACAGTAAGGTAAACAGGGTGTGGCAGCTTAATTTAAGTACAAAGTACACTATTTAAATGCACTTTCATGAAGCTGTGATTTTGTGAGTGCAGTATATGAGCTGTTACTACCACATGGTGCAGTGGTCTGTACTGAGTTTGTATACATATAGCGTCATACAAAGTGATATCAATTCATCAGAAGACTCTGACATTGCCACCAGCAGGTCATTGCACCTGGCAGTGACAAAATGTGACATGTGTCATGTGTGACTCCAGGTGATCCATGCTCGAGTGATGAAGAACTCCACGACTATGTTCTGTATGTAGGTTTATGGTTGCCTGGGACTGTATCCTGCCAGGACCCTCTCCACATCTCCCTCTCAGATATCAAACTCAATAAAAGACAGTGGAAAATTGAACAAAAGAAGGTGTTTCCTACTGTATATGGCTTTGTAGCGAGTCCTTATCAATTTGATATTGATAAGGAGTGGTTGTCTTCTTTTTGGTCATCAAAGTTTTTTATAGATTTTTAAACAACTTAACTCACATGACTTGCATAAAAGACAAAGAAAATGACAAAGTAGTCGCATACTAAAGGGAACTTGCCTTTGACAATTTGATATTATATATTGTAACCCGTCCACATTCATCATCCATATTCAATGCAATTTTTAGATAATCAATAATTCTAATACCGGGAGCTATTTTTAATTGGCTACATTTATTAGTCGGACTAACCACTTAAGCCCTATTTTGTCATACAATAGTGATATAATTTGTTTGTTGTACCATCCAACCGTCATGCATACTTCCTCATTGACTTCCTCATTGCATGTATTTAGTGAGGCTCTGATTGGTGTTCGGCCTGTGTGACATCACAGACTTCCGACTAGTGTCAAGCCCTGCATCAAACCTGCATTCAGTGAGTTCTATGTCTAAAGACCTGATTTAGTTGTACAAACACTATATTAATGCTTTGGAGATATGCAAGAGCACAAGAAACTAACAGGATCTTCATGTGGAAGCTGC
>NW_027636990.1:0-143344 GCF_951216825.1 Electrona antarctica | reverse complement strand
CTCTCTCTCTCTCTCTCTCTCTCTCTCTCTCTCTCTCTCTCTCTCTCTCTCTCTCTCTCTCTCTCTCTATCTATCTATCTATCTATCTATCTATCTATCTATCTACTCTCTCTCTCTCTCTCTCTCTCTCTCTCTCTCTCTACTCTCTCTCCCTCTCTCTCTCTCTCTCTCTCTCTCTCTCTCTCTCTCTCTCTATCTATCTATCTATCTATCTATCTATCTATCTATCTATCTATCTATCTATCTACTCTCTCTCTCTCTCTCTCTCTCTCTCTCTCTCTCTCTCTCTCTCTATCTACTCTCTCTCCCTCTCTCTCTCTCTCTCTGAAAATCACGCAAAAGCGAAAGGCTATAGTCCATGGTGTCGGAGGGCATACTATAGTATGTCGTTTTTCACGATTTCGGAGGATTTGAAAAAAAGGTGAAAATCACGCAAAAGCGAAAGGCTATAGTCCATGGTGTCGGAGGGCATACTATAGTATGTCGTTTTTCACGATTTCGGAGGATTTGAAAAAAAGGTGAAAATCACGCAAAAGCGAAAGGCTATAGTCCATGGTGTCGGAGGGCATACTATAGTATGTCGTTTTTCACGATTTCGGAGGATTTGAAAAAAAGGTGAAAATCACGCAAAAGCGAAAGGCTATAGTCCATGGTGTCGGAGGGCATACTATAGTATGTCGTTTTTCACGATTTTGGAGGATTTGAAAAAAAGGTGAAAATCACGCAAAAGCGAAAGGCTATAGTCCATGGTGTCGGAGGGCATACTATAGTATGTCGTTTTTCACGATTTCGGAGGATTTGAAAAAACGTTTTTCACGATTTCGGAGGATTTGAAAAAAAGGTGAAAATCACGCAAAAGCGAAAGGCTATAGTCCATGGTGTCGGAGGGCATACTATAGTATGTCGTTTTTCACGATTTTGGAGGATTTGAAAAAAAGGTGAAAATCACGCAAAAGCGAAAGGCTATAGTCCATGGTGTCGGAGGGCATACTATAGTATGTCGTTATTCACGATTTCGGAGGATTTAAAAAAAAAGGTGAAAATCACGCAAAAGCGAAAGGCTATAGTCCATGGTGTCGGAGGGCATACTATAGTATGTGGTTTTTCACGATTTCGGAGGATTTAAAAAAAAGGTGAAAATCACGCAAAAGCGAAAGGCTATAGTCCATGGTGTCGGAGGGCATACTATAGTATGTCGTTTTTCACGATTTCGGAGGATTTTTAAAAAAAGGTGAAAATCACGCAAAAGCGAAAGGCTATAGTCCATGGTGTCGGAGGGCATACTATAGTATGTCGTTTTTCACGATTTCGGAGGATTTGAAAAAAAGGTGAAAATCACGCAAAAGCGAAAGGCTATAGTCCATGGTGTCGGAGGGCATACTATAGTATGTCGTTTTTCACGATTTTGGAGGATTTGAAAAAAAGGTGAAAATCACGCAAAAGCGAAAGGCTATAGTCCATGGTGTCGGAGGGCATACTATAGTATGTCGTTTTTCACGATTTTGGAGGATTTGAAAAAAAGGTGAAAATCACGCAAAAGCGAAAGGCTATAGTCCATGGTGTCGGAGGGCATACTATAGTATGTCGTTTTTCACGATTTCGGAGGATTTTTAAAAAAAGGTGAAAATCACGCAAAAGCGAAAGGCTATAGTCCATGGTGTCGGAGGGCATACTATAGTATGTCGTTTTTCACGATTTCGGAGGATTTGAAAAAAAGGTGAAAATCACGCAAAAGCGAAAGGCTATAGTCCATGGTGTCGGAGGGCATACTATAGTATGTCGTTTTTCACGATTTCGGAGGATTTGAAAAAAAGGTGAAAATCACGCAAAAGCGAAAGGCTATAGTCCATGGTGTCGGAGGGCATACTATAGTATGTCGTTTTTCACGATTTTGGAGGATTTGAAAAAAAGGTGAAAATCACGCAAAAGCGAAAGACTATAGTCCATGGTGTCGGAGGGCATACTATAGTATGTCGTTTTTCACGATTTCGGAGGATTTTTAAAAAAAGGTGAAAATCACGCAAAAGCGAAAGGCTATAGTCCATGGTGTCGGAGGGCATACTATAGTATGTCGTTTTTCACGATTTCGGAGGATTTGAAAAAAAGGTGAAAATCACACAAAAGCGAAAGGCTATAGTCCATGGTGTCGGAGGGCATACTATAGTATGTCGTTTTTCACGATTTCGGAGGATTAAAAAAAAAGGTGAAAATCACGCAAAAGGGAAAGGCTATAGTCCATGGTGTCGGAGGGCATACTATAGTATGTCGTTTTTCACGATTTCGGAGGATTTGAAAAAAAGGTGAAAATCACGCAAAAGCGAAAGGCTATAGTCCATGGTGTCGGAGAGCATACTATAGTATGTCGTTTTTAACGATTTCGGAGGATTTAAAAAAAAAGGTGAAAATCACGCAAAAGCAAAAGGCTATAGTCCATGGTGTCAGGGGGCATACTATATAGTATGTCGTTTTTCACGATTTCGGAGGATTAAAAAAAAAGGTGAAAATCACGCAAAAGCGAAAGGCTATAGTCCATGGTGTCGGAGGGCATACTATAGTATGTCGTTTTTCACGATTTCGGAGGATTTGAAAAAAAGGTGAAAATCACGCAAAAGCGAAAGGCTATAGTCCATGGTGTCGGAGGGCATACTATAGTATGTCGTTTTTCACGATTTCGGAGGATTTAAAAAAAAAAGGTGAAAATCACGCAAAAGCGAAAGGCTATAGTCCATGGTGTCGGAGGGCATACTATAGTATGTCGTTTTTCACGATTTCGGAGGATTAAAAAAAAAGGTGAAAATCACGCAAAAGCGAAAGGCTATAGTCCATGGTGTCGGAGGGCATACTATAGTATGTCGTTTTTCACGATTTCGGAGGATTTGAAAAAAAGGTGAAAATCACGCAAAAGCGAAAGGCTATAGTCCATGGTGTCGGAGGGCATACTATAGTATGTCGTTTTTCACGATTTCGGAGGATTTAAAAAAAAAGGTGAAAATCACGCAAAAGCGAAAGGCTATAGTCCATGGTGTCGGAGGGCATACTATAGTATGTCGTTTTTCACGATTTCGGAGGATTTGAAAAAAAGGTGAAAATCACGCAAAAGCGAAAGGCTATAGTCCATGGTGTCGGAGGGCATACTATAGTATGTCGTTTTTCACGATTTCGGAGGATTTAAAAAAAAAAGGTGAAAATCACGCAAAAGCGAAAGGCTATAGTCCATGGTGTCGGAGGGCATACTATAATATGTCGTTTTTCACGATTTCGGAGGATTAAAAAAAAAGGTGAAAATCACGCAAAAGCGAAAGGCTATAGTCCATGGTGTCGGAGGGCATACTATAGTATGTCGTTTTTCACGATTTCGGAGGATTTGAAAAAAAGGTGAAAATCACGCAAAAGCGAAAGGCTATAGTCCATGGTGTCGGAGGGCATACTATAGTATGTCGTTTTTCACGATTTCGGAGGATTTAAAAAAAAAGGTGAAAATCACGCAAAAGCGAAAGGCTATAGTCCATGGTGTCGGAGGGCATACTATAGTATGTCGTTTTTCACGATTTCGGAGGATTTTAAAAAAAAAGGTGAAAATCACGCAAAAGCGAAAGGCTATAGTCCATGGTGTCGGAGGGCATACTATAGTATGTGGTTTTTCACGATTTCGGAGGATTTAAAAAAAAAGGTGAAAATCACGCAAAAGCGAAAGGCTATCGTCCATGGTGTCGGAGGGCATACTATTGTATGTCGTTTTTCACGATTTCGGAGGATTTGAAAAAAAGGTGAAAATCACGCAAAAGCGAAAGGCTATAGTCCATGGTGTCGGAGAGCATACTATAGTATGTCGTTTTTAACGATTTCGGAGGATTTAAAAAAAAAGGTGAAAATCACGCAAAAGCAAAAGGCTATAGTCCATGGTGTCGGAGGGCATACTATAGTATGTCGTTTTTCACGATTTCGGAGGATTAAAAAAAAAGGTGAAAATCACGCAAAAGCGAAAGGCTATAGTCCATGGTGTCGGAGGGCATACTATAGTATGTCGTTTTTCACGATTTCGGAGGATTTGAAAAAAAGGTGAAAATCACGCAAAAGCGAAAGGCTATAGTCCATGGTGTGGGAGGGCATACTATAGTATGTCGTTTTTCACGATTTCGGAGGATTTAAAAAAAAAGGTGAAAATCACGCAAAAGCGAAAGGCTATAGTCCATGTTGTCGGAGGGCATACTATAGTATGTCGTTTTTCACGATTTCGGAGGATTTGAAAAAAAGGTGAAAATCACGCAAAAGCGAAAGGCTATAGTCCATGGTGTCGGAGGGCATACTATAGTATGTCGTTTTTCACGATTTCGGAGGATTTGAAAAAAAGGTGAAAATCACGCAAAAGCGAAAGGCTATAGTCCATGGTGTCGGAGGGCATACTATAGTATGTCGTTTTTCACGATTTCGGAGGATTAAAAAAAAAGGTGAAAATCACGCAAAAGCGAAAGGCTATAGTCCATGGTGTCGGAGGGCATACTATAGTATGTCGTTTTTCACGATTTCGGAGGATTTTAAAAAAAAGGTGAAAATCACGCAAAAGCAAAAGGCTATAGTCCATGGTGTCGGAGGGCATACTATAGTATGTCGTTTTTCACGATTTCGGAGGATTAAAAAAAAGGTGAAAATCACGCAAAAGCGAAAGGCTATAGTCCATGGTGTCGGAGGGCATACTATAGTATGTCGTTTTTCACGATTTCGGAGGATTTGAAAAAAAGGTGAAAATCACGCAAAAGCGAAAGGCTATAGTCCATGGTCTCGGACCGCATACTAGTATGTCGTTTTTCACGATTTTGGAGGATTTTAAAAAAAAAGGTGAAAATCACGCAAAAGCGAAAGGCTATAGTCCATGGTGTCGGAGGGCATACTATAGTATGTCGTTTTTCACGATTTCGGAGGATTTAAAAAAAAAAGGTGAAAATCACGCAAAAGCAAAAGGCTATAGTCCATGGTGTCGGAGGGCATACTATAGTATGTCGTTTTTCACGATTTCGGAGGATTAAAAAAAAAGGTGAAAATCACGCAAAAGCGAAAGGCTATAGTCCATGGTGTCGGAGGGCATACTATAGTATGTCGTTTTTCACGATTTCGGAGGATTTGAAAAAAAGGTGAAAATCACGCAAAAGCGAAAGGCTATAGTCCATGGTGTGGGAGGGCATACTATAGTATGTCGTTTTTCACGATTTCGGAGGATTTAAAAAAAAAGGTGAAAATCACGCAAAAGCGAAAGGCTATAGTCCATGTTGTCGGAGGGCATACTATAGTATGTCGTTTTTCACGATTTCGGAGGATTTGAAAAAAAGGTGAAAATCACGCAAAAGCGAAAGGCTATAGTCCATGGTGTCGGAGGGCATACTATAGTATGTCGTTTTTCACGATTTCGGAGGATTTGAAAAAAAGGTGAAAATCACGCAAAAGCGAAAGGCTATAGTCCATGGTCTCGGACCGCATACTAGTATGTCGTTTTTCACGATTTTGGAGGATTTAAAAAAAAAAGGTGAAAATCACGCAAAAGCGAAAGGCTATAGTCCATGGTGTCGGAGGGCATACTATAGTATGTCGTTTTTCACGATTTCGGAGGATTTAAAAAAAAAAGGTGAAAATCACGCAAAAGCGAAAGGCTATAGTCCATGGTGTCGGAGGGCATACTATAGTATGTGGTTTTTCACGATTTTGGAGGATTTAAAAAAAAAGGTGAAAATCACGCAAAAGCGAAAGGCTATAGTCCATGGTGTCGGAGGGCATACTATAGTATGTCGTTTTTCACGATTTCGGAGGATTTGAAAAAAAGGTGAAAATCACGCAAAAGCGAAAGGCTATAGTCCATGGTGTCGGAGAGCATACTATAGTATGTCGTTTTTAACGATTTCGGAGGATTTAAAAAAAAGGTGAAAATCACGCGAAAGCAAAAGGCTATAGTCCATGGTGTCGGAGGGCATACTATAGTATGTCGTTTTTCACGATTTCGGAGGATTAAAAAAAAGGTGAAAATCACGCAAAAGCGAAAGGCTATAGTCCATGGTGTCTGAGGGCATACTATAGTATGTCGTTTTTCACGATTTCGGAGGATTTGAAAAAAAGGTGAAAATCACGCAAAAGCGAAAGGCTATAGTCCATGGTGTCGGAGGGCATACTATAGTATGTCGTTTTTCACGATTTCGGAGGATTAAAAAAAAAAGGTGAAAATCACGCAAAAGCGAAAGGCTATAGTCCATGGTCTCGGACCGCATACTAGTATGTCGTTTTTCACGATTTCGGAGGATTTTAAACAAAAAGGTGAAAATCACGCAAAAGCGAAAGGCGTGTCGGAGGGCATACTATAGTATGTCGTTTTTCACGATTTCGGAGGATTAAAAAAAAAGGTGAAAATCACGCAAAAGCGAAAGGCTATAGTCCATGGTGTCGGAGGGCATACTATAGTATGTCGTTTTTCACGATTTCGGAGGATTTGAAAAAAAGGTGAAAATCACGCAAAAGCGAAAGGCTATAGTCCATGGTGTCGGAGGGCATACTATAGTATGTCGTTTTTCACGATTTCGGAGGATTAAAAAAAAAGGTGAAAATCACGCAAAAGCGAAAGGCTATAGTCCATGGTGTCGGAGGGCATACTATAGTATGTCGTTTTTCACGATTTCGGAGGATTTAAAAAAAAAGGTGAAAATCACGCAAAAGCGAAAGGCTATAGTCCATGGTGTCGGAGGGCATACTATAGTATGTCGTTTTTCACGATTTCGGAGGATTTGAAAAAAAGGTGAAAATCACGCAAAAGCGAAAGGCTATAGTCCATGGTGTCGGAGGGCATACTATAGTATGTCGTTTTTCACGATTTCGGAGGATTTGAAAAAAAGGTGAAAATCACGCAAAAGCGAAAGGCTATAGTCCATGGTGTCGGAGAGCATACTATAGTATGTCGTTTTTAACGATTTCGGAGGATTTAAAAAAAAGGTGAAAATCACGCGAAAGCAAAAGGCTATAGTCCATGGTGTCGGAGGGCATACTATAGTATGTCGTTTTTCACGATTTCGGAGGATTAAAAAAAAAGGTGAAAATCACGCAAAAGCGAAAGGCTATAGTCCATGGTGTCGGAGGGCATACTATAGTATGTCGTTTTTCACGATTTCGGAGGATTTGAAAAAAAGGTGAAAATCACGCAAAAGCGAAAGGCTATAGTCCATGGTGTCGGAGGGCATACTATAGTATGTCGTTTTTCACGATTTCGGAGGATTTAAAAAAAAAGGTGAAAATCACGCAAAAGCGAAAGGCTATAGTCCATGGTCTCGGACCGCATACTAGTATGTCGTTTTTCACGATTTCGGAGGATTTAAAAAAAAAAGGTGAAAATCACGCAAAAGCGAAAGGCTATAGTCCATGGTGTCGGAGGGCATACTATAGTATGTCGTTTTTCACGATTTCGGAGGATTTAAAAAAAAAAGGTGAAAATCACGCAAAAGCGAAAGGCTATAGTCCATGGTGTCGGAGGGCATACTATAGTATAGGGTTTTTCACGATTTTGGAGGATTTAAAAAAAAAGGTGAAAATCACGCAAAAGCGAAAGGCTATAGTCCATGGTGTCGGAGGGCATACTATAGTATGTCGTTTTTCACGATTTCGGAGGATTTGAAAAAAAGGTGAAAATCACGCAAAAGCGAAAGGCTATAGTCCATGGTGTCGGAGAGCATACTATAGTATGTCGTTTTTAACGATTTCGGAGGATTTAAAAAAAAGGTGAAAATCACGCGAAAGCAAAAGGCTATAGTCCATGGTGTCGGAGGGCATACTATAGTATGTCGTTTTTCCACGATTTCGGAGGATTAAAAAAAAAGGTGAAAATCACGCAAAAGCGAAAGGCTATAGTCCATGGTGTCTGAGGGCATACTATAGTATGTCGTTTTTCACGATTTCGGAGGATTTGAAAAAAAGGTGAAAATCACGCAAAAGCGAAAGGCTATAGTCCATGGTGTCGGAGGGCATACTATAGTATGTCGTTTTTCACGATTTCGGAGGATTAAAAAAAAAAGGTGAAAATCACGCAAAAGCGAAAGGCTATAGTCCATGGTCTCGGACCGCATACTAGTATGTCGTTTTTCACGATTTCGGAGGATTTTAAACAAAAAGGTGAAAATCACGCAAAAGCGAAAGGCGTGTCGGAGGGCATACTATAGTATGTCGTTTTTCACGATTTCGGAGGATTAAAAAAAAAGGTGAAAATCACGCAAAAGCGAAAGGCTATAGTCCATGGTGTCGGAGGGCATACTATAGTATGTCGTTTTTCACGATTTCGGAGGATTTGAAAAAAAGGTGAAAATCACGCAAAAGCGAAAGGCTATAGTCCATGGTGTCGGAGGGCATACTATAGTATGTCGTTTTTCACGATTTCGGAGGATTAAAAAAAAAGGTGAAAATCACGCAAAAGCGAAAGGCTATAGTCCATGGTGTCGGAGGGCATACTATAGTATGTCGTTTTTCACGATTTCGGAGGATTTGAAAAAAAGGTGAAAATCACGCAAAAGCGAAAGGCTATAGTCCATGGTGTCGGAGGGCATACTATAGTATGTCGTTTTTCACGATTTCGGAGGATTTGAAAAAAAGGTGAAAATCACGCAAAAGCGAAAGGCTATAGTCCATGGTGTCGGAGGGCATACTATAGTATGTCGTTTTTCACGATTTCGGAGGATTTGAAAAAAAGGTGAAACACACGCAAAAGCGAAAGGCTATAGTCCATGGTGTCGGAGGGCATACTATAGTATGTCGTTTTTCACGATTTCGGAGGATTTTAAAAAAAAGGTGAAAATCACGCAAAAGCGAAAGGCTATAGTCCATGGTGTCGGAGGGCATACTATAGTATGTCGTTTTTCACGATTTCGGAGGATTTGAAAAAAAGGTGAAAATCACGCAAAAGCGAAAGGCTATAGTCCATGGTGTCGGAGGGCATACTATAGTATGTCGTTTTTCACGATTTCGGAGGATTTGAAAAAAAGGTGAAAATCACGCAAAAGCGAAAGGCTATAGTCCATGGTGTCGGAGAGCATACTATAGTATGTCGTTTTTAACGATTTCGGAGGATTTAAAAAAAAGGTGAAAATCACGCGAAAGCAAAAGGCTATAGTCCATGGTGTCGGAGGGCATACTATAGTATGTCATTTTTCACGATTTCGGAGGATTAAAAAAAAAGGTGAAAATCACGCAAAAGCGAAAGGCTATAGTCCATGGTGTCGGAGGGCATACTATAGTATGTCGTTTTTCACGATTTCGGAGGATTTGAAAAAAAGGTGAAAATCACGCAAAAGCGAAAGGCTATAGTCCATGGTGTCGGAGGGCATACTATAGTATGTCGTTTTTCACGATTTCGGAGGATTTAAAAAAAAAGGTGAAAATCACGCAAAAGCGAAAGGCTATAGTCCATGGTCTCGGACCGCATACTAGTATGTCGTTTTTCACGATTTCGGAGGATTTGAAAAAAAGGTGAAAATCACGCAAAAGCGAAAGGCTATAGTCCATGGTGTCGGAGGGCATACTATAGTATGTCGTTTTTCACGATTTCGGAGGATTTGAAAAAAAGGTGAAAATCACGCAAAAGCGAAAGGCTATAGTCCATGGTGTCGGAGGGCATACTATAGTATGTCGTTTTTCACGATTTCGGAGGATTTAAAAAAAAAGGTGAAAATCACGCAAAAGCGAAAGGCTATAGTCCATGGTGTCGGAGGGCATACTATAGTATGTCGTTTTTCACGATTTCGGAGGATTTGAAAAAAAGGTGAAAATCACGCAAAAGCGAAAGGCTATAGTCCATGGTGTCGGAGGGCATACTATAGTATGTCGTTTTTCACGATTTCGGAGGATTTGAAAAAAAGGTGAAAATCACGCAAAAGCGAAAGGCTATAGTCCATGGTGTCGGAGAGCATACTATAGTATGTCGTTTTTAACGATTTCGGAGGATTTAAAAAAAAGGTGAAAATCACGCGAAAGCAAAAGGCTATAGTCCATGGTGTCGGAGGGCATACTATAGTATGTCGTTTTTCACGATTTCGGAGGATTAAAAAAAAAGGTGAAAATCACGCAAAAGCGAAAGGCTATAGTCCATGGTGTCGGAGGGCATACTATAGTATGTCGTTTTTCACGATTTCGGAGGATTTGAAAAAAAGGTGAAAATCACGCGAAAGCAAAAGGCTATAGTCCATGGTGTCTGTTCGGTTCTTTTGGGCCATCAGTACAATTCATGGGTATAAAATCAGTAAAAGTCATGGGTTAAAAAGTTATTATAAATAATGGGAACTGTGGGGTATTTCATACTATTGTCCATTGTCTATTTCATACTTTTCCTATTTATATAATCTCATAGTTACATAATACGTTTCATTGTAGTGATGTTTCATGATTTGTGTAACTGTTGAAAGCGCTTTTGCGCATGCGCGACTGCGCAGGTAACTCATATGTGTCTGATTGTGGCGTTCATTCATTTATCTACAATCCATTGACAGGAGCACACTGCCCGTTGGTATGTAACCACCTGTAACAAGTGTTTGATATAAGCTACTGGTTACTGATGCATGTTAGCAGTGTAAAAAGCATTTGTGCAATTGTGATTGTGAACATTTACCACACTGTCCGCGTTGGTACAAAGATAAATGATTATTAAGCGACGCGTGGCGTGCAGTGAGAACGCTCTGGCTTTAATTATATGCTGCAGCCTGGCTAGCGTTTGGCTAGCAATGTTAGCCATGGCCAACGCTGGCTGTTCTAAACAAGTTTACTCTGTCAACCAACGTAGCGGACGGTAGCGTGGTAAATGGTGGAAGAGTCCTGTAGCCTGTACTATTGCATGGTGGTGTTTTGCGAGGTTTATACGTCCATGAAGAGTCA
Source organism: Electrona antarctica (assembly GCF_951216825.1). Taxonomy (NCBI): domain Eukaryota; kingdom Metazoa; phylum Chordata; class Actinopteri; order Myctophiformes; family Myctophidae; genus Electrona; species Electrona antarctica. The sequence continues at coordinate 132,463 of NW_027636990.1, read as the reverse complement.
CGTTGGTATTAACACACGGACTCTGTGCCATAGTAATATTGAAGCACCGCGCCGGCCGGCACGAGTGTTAGTGAGTCAGTGCTGCGTGCATTCTGCGCAGTTATTGTTTAGTGAAATGCATTCTGGGAAATGTAGTTAACACTAGTTATTTCCAGCCTGCTTTAGTAGCAGTTAAAGAAACGGTTGCATTGTGTTTACTTTACATATATTTACATGTTCAAGGAGTATATATTTATAATGCAGTCTGTATCTGTAGATGTTTGCATTTATATTCAGCAGTTATATTCAGTGAGAGAATATATTTTAAAAGAATATGTTGTAATAACTGTTAATTGCATTCTATATTCAAAAGAGTATATTTGTGATTGTAATACAGTGTTATTTTCTTTGATTTTCCAGGTTTATTACCTGTGTACATTGGTCAGGCCCTACCTGTGGTCAATAAATGAGAAACACGAGTAATGACAATGTGTGCTGCCTGTCACTAGCCCCTTCGGAGGGCTTCAACCCTAAAACTCCGAACAGTAATAAACCATGGCCCGGCTACTCGAAGAGAAGTGGACCGGATAACCTGCCAATCAAAAACCAAGTGGCCTGCCAGTCATAATCCATGACCTGGCAGTCATAAACTAAGGCCCAGCTACTCGAAGGAAAGTGGACCGGAAAACCTTAACTCTTTCACTGCCATTGCAATCAAGCTACAGCCCATCCATACAACCTGCAACCTGCTAGCTAAAGAGACAACTTTAACAAGATGGCAGAAGAGGAGAAAATGGAGAAGCTAAAGCAGAAGCGCTCAGCAGCCCAGACTGCATTCACCAAGAGAGCTAACTATCTCATCTCCAGAGCGAACGCACTGGGAGAAAGTGATCTAATAGGTGAGTGGAGGAACTTCAAAGTAGAACATACCAAAGTCACAGACGCTGGATTTGAATATGCCATGGCCCTACGAGAATCAAACAATGAAGAGGCCATGAAAAAGGCGGATCAAGTCGACGACAAAACAGCGGAATGTGACCGTAAGTTCGATGAAGTTGAACACCTCGTCCTGGATGGCTTCTGGACCAGGTTTGCTGAGGAGCACATCTCCACCCTCGCCAAAGAGGCTGACTCCGCCCTCGATCAGGCCGAAGCAACCGACTACATGAAGCTGACTAGGATGGAGCGCGAACTGCAGAATAAAAACCTAGAGCGGGAGGTCTACGAGGTCAACAAACTGGTCGATGAGTGGACTGGCATGATCCCTCTAGCCAAGTTAACGGAGTCAAGAGACCGTAGCAGGAAGCTGAGGAAGCGACAAGAGAGACTGTGGGATAGGTGGGCGTGGCGACGCAATGCATGGTCTGACAACGAAGAGGAGCAGCAAGGACAGACGGGGCCAGATGTTCCGGTGAAGGGAGAGCAAGCCACGACAGCTAGTTCTCACCCTGTCTCTAACCTGTTCCGCCCCATAGACGGTCAAACCCCTGTAGGCGGAGTCCGGCATGGCTCACCCAGCATACCCCACAATCTCAGCTATGGCGTATTTCCACATGCTGCAAGCACACCGCTGCAAGTTCAAGGTGCTTCCGGCATGTACCCAGGGTCTTACAGCTTCAAGCCCCAGATTACTCTAGAACGAGCACGCCTGCCCACATTTTCCGGTAACATGAGAGACTACTACCGCTGGAAAGCTGAATGGAATGACCTTCAACAGCTGGGAAACCCTCATGGGTTGGAAAATGTGAGGAAGTTCCATCTTCTGGGCAGCCTAGACGACAAAGTCAAGAGAGACCTTGTGCTGTCCAGCTGTGGATCGGCTAACGACGTGTTCAGACTCCTAGACAACAAGTATGGTAACAAGCCGAAGATAGTGCTGCTTATCTGTAAGGAAGTACATGGACTGTCTCCCGTCACGGGAAACCACCCGAGAAAGACAATCGAACTGATTCAGTCTGTGGAGAGAGCTCTTCATGATCTCCAAGTCCTGGGGGAAGAAGATGCTGTGAAGAATCGGGTGGTGGCCCAGTCAATCGAGAGTAAGCTGCCTGACTCCATGAAAGAAAAGTGGCTCACTCACAAGAACGACCCTGCAAGCGGTTTTTCACCACGTAACCACTTTGATTGTCTGCTGCAGTACCTGAAAAAACAAGAGGACATTCTCGAGGAGTTGGATCAACTGCAGACCTGCTCAGTAAACTATCTTGAGCAGTCACACAACAAGAATAAAGAAAGGCAGGCTTTCACTAAAGCCACGTCGAGGGACAACCAAGAGGGTTCTCAACCAAGCTCATGCATCGCATGTGGGGACGAAAAGCATGCAGGTAGACTGTTTGCCTGCAAAGCCTTCAGAAAGCTCAACCTATCAAGCAAGAAAGCTCTGCTGGAGAAGGTAGGAGCATGCTTCAAGTGCTTACTCCTCCATGATGAAGACGGCAGGTGCACTCAGAAGTTTCTCTGCTCTAAAGAAAACTGTCAAAATGGAGAGTCCGCAGACCACAACTATTTGCTCTGTCCGATGCCACATACCAAGTATACGGACAATAAGAGTGAAGAGCAAAGCAATGAAAAAGTGGAGAAGAAGAGATTCGGACTGACAAACAAACAAGAGGAGCTCCTTGCCAAACTCTCACCAGAGCTGAAAGCGGAGTTCAAGGAAGCCTTCTCAAACAAGATCTCAACTACAGTGTGCGCTAGCACTGGCAGTGAGCCAAAAGAGTACCCTGTCATAATGATGCTTCTAGATGTGACAACGAACTCAGGCCAACTAGTCGGTACACTGATTGACCTCGCGTCAGATACCAATTACATCTCTAACAACGCCGCTGAAGGTCTCAAGCTAAAGGGCGAGAGCATCAAGTTGATTGTCCAAGGAGTCGGAGGGATGGAGAAGACGGTTGCTACCAAAAGGTACACCCTACGGCTAAGAGTAAAAACTCCCAAAGGTATAGTGGTGGAGCACAAGCTCCTCTGTTACGGCTTGGAGAACATCGCAAAGGTGAACCAGGCAGTCACACCACAGCAACTGCTGAAATTCTTTCCAGACATCCCGACCAATGACTTGGTCCGCCCAGAGAAGATCGACCTGCTAATAAGTCACAGGGAAGGTCGCCTTGTCCCACAGCCAATTAAAGTAGAGGGAGACCTCGTCCTCTGGGACGGACCTCTCGGTAAGACGGTCGGTGGGACTCATCCTGACCTCTTCGAGGAGATAGACCTAGCTGTGCATAGGTCTGAAACTCACTTCGCAAGGTCACTAAGAGCAACTTCGAAGGTGTACAGAGAAGTCCTCGTGGACCCGACAGGACCTAGCGAAGCCTCGGTCAAAGAACACAAGGACGACCTCGAGACATTGGAAAAGAGCACCAAAGGAGTCGAAGAGAGCTTGAAGGCTGGAGAGAGCTTGAAGGCTGGAGGCTTCTCCCTTGAACCGCTCGTCTTGACAGACCAAAGTGAGAGGTCAGAAAAGCCGCTCGTCTTGACAGACCAAAGTGGGAGGTCAGAAAAGCCGCTCGTCTTGACAGACCAAAGTGGGAGGTCAGGAAAGCCGATCGTCTTGACAGACCAAAGTGGGAGGTCAGAAACCGCAAACGACTCCAGTAACAGTAAGACCGTGTTTGCGACCAAGACTCTGGTGTTACCCAACCAGTTGTTCGACGAAGGAAGCAAAGCTGAATGGCCTGTGAAGATGGCCTGCGAAATTGTGACCAAAGTCGCTGATGACGTAAAAGGGCTGAAGAGAAAAGAACTCTCAGCTGAAGTCACCAGGGCTCAGTCACAAAAGGTCTCAAGCTCCAGCATCACTGACATCCGTAAATGCTTCGTAAATTCTGAGCTGCAGTCACCGACAAAAGACCAAAGTGCAACTCAAGTGGCAGAAAGACAGGAGAGGAAACTTGGGGGCGTGGATCTCTCACGCCTAGTCAATCCCAAGCAGTCCAAATACCACGCCTCTGATCCAGCAAAGTGGGAGGCAAGAGGCTCTGAGCTGTCTGCAAAAAGGGGCTCAGTAGCCGTCCAATACCTCGAGTGGCAGTGGGACCTCCATCCTCGTGTCACACTCATCAAAGGAATTCTCAAAAGCCTCAACGGAATGACGGCTGCCAACTTGACCAACGAGCAACCCATCGACACCAAGGTACAAGTGGCACCGAACAGTGAGGACTGTCAAGGTTGGAGATCTGGTCTGAGTCGCAGACCAGAACGTCGTGAGAGGACGGTTCCAGCTCGGCCGAATCGTCATCACGTATCCAGACAAGACGGGGGTGGTCCGGCATCCGCCTGGGCCTTCCGGCCCCTCTTGTATCCAGAGCCCGGGGGAAAGACTCTATCCTGCCTTCGACCATCGTCCTTCACAGAGATGTGCGGAGATTGGTCGTTAGTTCCAGTGAAGACCTGCAGAAGGTATGAAAGTCCTCACCAAGGGTACCCAAAGGACACTGAACTTTGTTTGTTTAGTTAGCGGGTAACCCTGGGAGGCGGCTGAGCTGTGGGGCAAACTCACACTCAGTAGGAGGCAAGGTGGTGGGGCCTACCTCCTTAGTGAGCCCTTCAGCTAATGATAACTTTGAAAGACACTTTCAGTTTCTATTTCTTTACATATATGCCTACAAAGATGGACTATAAGTCGACGTTCCAACTGTGAGAGACTCATGTAACTGTGTTTAGTGGCCTCCTTGGATCTAGATCAGTCGGCCAAGTGGGAGGTGTTCGGTTCTTTTGGGCCATCAGTACAATTCATGGGTATAAAATCAGTAAAAGTCATGGGTTAAAAAGTTATTATAAATAATGGGAACTGTGGGGTATTTCATACTATTGTCCATTGTCTATTTCATACTTTTCCTATTTATATAATCTCATAGTTACATAATACGTTTCATTGTAGTGATGTTTCATGATTTGTGTAACTGTTGAAAGCGCTTTTGCGCATGCGCGACTGCGCAGGTAACTCATATGTGTCTGATTGTGGCGTTCATTCATTTATCTACAATCCATTGACAGGAGCACACTGCCCGTTGGTATGTAACCACCTGTAACAAGTGTTTGATATAAGCTACTGGTTACTGATGCATGTTAGCAGTGTAAAAAGCATTTGTGCAATTGTGATTGTGAACATTTACCACACTGTCCGCGTTGGTACAAAGATAAATGATTATTAAGCGACGCGTGGCGTGCAGTGAGAACGCTCTGGCTTTAATTATATGCTGCAGCCTGGCTAGCGTTTGGCTAGCAATGTTAGCCATGGCCAACGCTGGCTGTTCTAAACAAGTTTACTCTGTCAACCAACGTAGCGGACGGTAGCGTGGTAAATGGTGGAAGAGTCCTGTAGCCTGTACTATTGCATGGTGGTGTTTTGCAAGGTTTATACGTCCATGAAGAGTCACGTTGGTATTAACACACGGACTCTGTGCCATAGTAATATTGAAGCACCGCGCCGGCCGGCACGAGTGTTAGTGAGTCAGTGCTGCGTGCATTCTGCGCAGTTATTGTTTAGTGAAATGCATTCTGGGAAATGTAGTTAACACTAGTTATTTCCAGCCTGCTTTAGTAGCAGTTAAAGAAACGGTTGCATTGTGTTTACTTTACATATATTTACATGTTCAAGGAGTATATATTTATAATGCAGTCTGTATCTGTAGATGTTTGCATTTATATTCAGCAGTTATATTCAGTGAGAGAATATATTTTAAAAGAATATGTTGTAATAACTGTTAATTGCATTCTATATTCAAAAGAGTATATTTGTGATTGTAATACAGTGTTATTTTCTTTGATTTTCCAGGTTTATTACCTGTGTACATTGGTCAGGCCCTACCTGTGGTCAATAAATGAGAAACACGAGTAATGACAATGTGTGCTGCCTGTCACTAGCCCCTTCGGAGGGCTTCAACCCTAAAACTCCGAACAGTGTCGGAGGGCATACTATAGTATGTCGTTTTTCACGATTTCGGAGGATTTGAAAAAAAGGTGAAAATCACGCAAAAGCGAAAGGCTATAGTCCATGGTGTCGGAGGGCATACTATAGTATGTCGTTTTTCACGATTTCGGAGGATTTGAAAAAAAGGTGAAAATCACGCAAAAGCGAAAGGCTATAGTCCATGGTGTCGGAGGGCATACTATAGTATGTCGTTTTTCACGATTTCGGAGGATTTGAAAAAAAGGTGAAAATCACGCAAAAGCGAAAGGCTATAGTCCATGGTGTCGGAGGGCATACTATAGTATGTCGTTTTTCACGATTTCGGAGGATTTAAAAAAAAAGGTGAAAATCACGCAAAAGCGAAAGGCTATAGTCCATGGTGTCGGAGGGCATACTATAGTATGTCGTTTTTCACGATTTCGGAGGATTTGAAAAAAAGGTGAAAATCACGCAAAAGCGAAAGGCTATAGTCCATGGTGTCGGAGGGCATACTATAGTATGTCGTTTTTCACGATTTCGGAGGATTTGAAAAAAAGGTGAAAATCACGCAAAAGCGAAAGGCTATAGTCCATGGTGTCGGAGAGCATACTATAGTATGTCGTTTTTAACGATTTCGGAGGATTTAAAAAAAAGGTGAAAATCGAGCGAAAGCAAAAGGCTATAGTCCATGGTGTCAGGGGGCATACTATATAGTATGTCGTTTTTCACGATTTCGGAGGATTAAAAAAAAAGGTGAAAATCACGCAAAAGCGAAAGGCTATAGTCCATGGTGTCGGAGGGCATACTATAGTATGTCGTTTTTCACGATTTCGGAGGATTTGAAAAAAAGGTGAAAATCACGCAAAAGCGAAAGGCTATAGTCCATGGTGTCGGAGGGCATACTATAGTATGTCGTTTTTAACGATTTCGGAGGATTTTTAAAAAAAAAGGTGAAAATCACGCAAAAGCGAAAGGCTATAGTCCATGGTCTCGGACCGCATACTAGTATGTCGTTTTTCACGATTTCGGAGGATTTAAAAAAAAAAGGTGAAAATCACGCAAAAGCGAAAGGCTATAGTCCATGGTGTCGGAGGGCATACTATAGTATGTCGTTTTTCACGATTTCGGAGGATTAAAAAAAAAGGTGAAAATCACGCAAAAGCGAAAGGCTATAGTCCATGGTGTCGGAGGGCATACTATAGTATGTCGTTTTTCACGATTTCGGAGGATTTGAAAAAAAGGTGAAAATCACGCAAAAGCGAAAGGCTATAGTCCATGGTGTCGGAGGGCATACTATAGTATGTCGTTTTTCACGATTTCGGAGGATTTTAAAAAAAAGGTGAAAATCACGCAAAAGCGAAAGGCTATAGTCCATGGTGTCGGAGGGCATACTATAGTATGTCGTTTTTCACGATTTCGGAGGATTTAAAAAAAAAAGGTGAAAATCACGCAAAAGCGAAAGGCTATAGTCCATGGTGTCGGAGGGCATACTATAGTATGTGGTTTTTCACGATTTCGGAGGATTTAAAAAAAAAGGTGAAAATCACGCAAAAGCGAAAGGCTATCGTCCATGGTGTCGGAGGGCATACTATTGTATGTCGTTTTTCACGATTTCGGAGGATTTGAAAAAAAGGTGAAAATCACGCAAAAGCGAAAGGCTATAGTCCATGGTGTCGGAGAGCATACTATAGTATGTCGTTTTTAACGATTTCGGAGGATTTAAAAAAAAAGGTGAAAATCACGCAAAAGCAAAAGGCTATAGTCCATGGTGTCGGAGGGCATACTATAGTATGTCGTTTTTCACGATTTCGGAGGATTAAAAAAAAAGGTGAAAATCACGCAAAAGCGAAAGGCTATAGTCCATGGTGTCGGAGGGCATACTATAGTATGTCGTTTTTCACGATTTCGGAGGATTTGAAAAAAAGGTGAAAATCACGCAAAAGCGAAAGGCTATAGTCCATGGTGTGGGAGGGCATACTATAGTATGTCGTTTTTCACGATTTCGGAGGATTTAAAAAAAAAGGTGAAAATCACGCAAAAGCGAAAGGCTATAGTCCATGTTGTCGGAGGGCATACTATAGTATGTCGTTTTTCACGATTTCGGAGGATTTGAAAAAAAGGTGAAAATCACGCAAAAGCGAAAGGCTATAGTCCATGGTGTCGGAGGGCATACTATAGTATGTCGTTTTTCACGATTTCGGAGGATTAAAAAAAAAGGTGAAAATCACGCAAAAGCGAAAGGCTATAGTCCATGGTGTCGGAGGGCATACTATAGTATGTCGTTTTTCACGATTTCGGAGGATTAAAAAAAAAGGTGAAAATCACGCAAAAGCGAAAGGCTATAGTCCATGGTCTCGGACCGCATACTAGTATGTCGTTTTTCACGATTTCGGAGGATTTAAAAAAAAAAGGTGAAAATCACGCAAAAGCGAAAGGCGTGTCGGAGGGCATACTATAGTATGTCGTTTTTCACGATTTCGGAGGATTAAAAAAAAAGGTGAAAATCACGCAAAAGCGAAAGGCTATAGTCCATGGTGTCGGAGGGCATACTATAGTATGTCGTTTTTCACGATTTCGGAGGATTTGAAAAAAAGGTGAAAATCACGCAAAAGCGAAAGGCTATAGTCCATGGTGTCGGAGGGCATACTATAGTATGTCGTTTTTCACGATTTCGGAGGATTTAAAAAAAAAGGTGAAAATCACGCAAAAGCGAAAGGCTATAGTCCATGGTGTCGGAGGGCATACTATAGTATGTCGTTTTTCACGATTTCGGAGGATTTGAAAAAAAGGTGAAAATCACGCAAAAGCGAAAGGCTATAGTCCATGGTGTCGGAGGGCATACTATAGTATGTCGTTTTTCACGATTTCGGAGGATTTGAAAAAAAGGTGAAAATCACACAAAAGCGAAAGGCTATAGTCCATGGTGTCGGAGGGCATACTATAGTATGTCGTTTTTCACGATTTCGGAGGATTTGAAAAAAAGGTGAAAATCACGCAAAAGCGAAAGGCTATAGTCCATGGTGTCGGAGGGCATACTATAGTATGTCGTTTTTCACGATTTCGGAGGATTTAAAAAAAAAGGTGAAAATCACGCAAAAGCGAAAGGCTATAGTCCATGGTGTCGGAGGGCATACTATAGTATGTCGTTTTTCACGATTTCGGAGGATTTGAAAAAAAGGTGAAAATCACGCAAAAGCGAAAGGCTATAGTCCATGGTGTCGGAGGGCATACTATAGTATGTCGTTTTTCACGATTTCGGAGGATTTGAAAAAAAGGTGAAAATCACGCAAAAGCGAAAGGCTATAGTCCATGGTGTCGGAGAGCATACTATAGTATGTCGTTTTTAACGATTTCGGAGGATTTAAAAAAAAGGTGAAAATCACGCGAAAGCAAAAGGCTATAGTCCATGGTGTCGGAGGGCATACTATAGTATGTCGTTTTTCACGATTTCGGAGGATTAAAAAAAAAGGTGAAAATCACGCAAAAGCGAAAGGCTATAGTCCATGGTGTCGGAGGGCATACTATAGTATGTCGTTTTTCACGATTTCGGAGGATTTGAAAAAAAGGTGAAAATCACGCGAAAGCAAAAGGCTATAGTCCATGGTGTCGGAGGGCATACTATAGTATGTCGTTTTTCACGATTTCGGAGGATTTGAAAAAAAGGTGAAAATCACGCAAAAGCGAAAGGCTATAGTCCATGGTGTCGGAGGGCATACTATAGTATGTCGTTTTTCACGATTTCGGAGGATTTGAAAAAAAGGTGAAAATCACGCAAAAGCGAAAGGCTATAGTCCATGGTGTCGGAGGGCATACTATAGTATGTCGTTTTTAACGATTTCGGAGGATTTAAAAAAAAAGGTGAAAATCACGCAAAAGCGAAAGGCTATAGTCCATGGTGTCAGGGGGCATACTATATAGTATGTCGTTTTTCACGATTTCGGAGGATTAAAAAAAAAGGTGAAAATCACGCAAAAGCGAAAGGCTATAGTCCATGGTGTCGGAGGGCATACTATAGTATGTCGTTTTTCACGATTTCGGAGGATTTGAAAAAAAGGTGAAAATCACGCAAAAGCGAAAGGCTATAGTCCATGGTGTCGGAGGGCATACTATAGTATGTCGTTTTTAACGATTTCGGAGGATTTAAAAAAAAAGGTGAAAATCACGCAAAAGCGAAAGGCTATAGTCCATGGTCTCGGACCGCATACTAGTATGTCGTTTTTCACGATTTCGGAGGATTTTAAAAAAAAAGGTGAAAATCACGCAAAAGCGAAAGGCTATAGTCCATGGTGTCGGAGGGCATACTATAGTATGTCGTTTTTCACGATTTCGGAGGATTAAAAAAAAAGGTGAAAATCACCTAAAAGCGAAAGGCTATAGTCCATGGTGTCGGAGGGCATACTATAGTATGTCGTTTTTCACGATTTCGGAGGATTTGAAAAAAAGGTGAAAATCACGCAAAAGCGAAAGGCTATAGTCCATGGTGTCGGAGGGCATACTATAGTATGTCGTTTTTCACGATTTCGGAGGATTTAAAAAAAAAGGTGAAAATCACGCAAAAGCGAAAGGCTATAGTCCATGGTGTCGGAGGGCATACTATAGTATGTCGTTTTTCACGATTTCGGAGGATTTTAAAAAAAAAGGTGAAAATCACGCAAAAGCGAAAGGCTATAGTCCATGGTGTCGGAGGGCATACTATAGTATGTGGTTTTTCACGATTTCGGAGGATTTAAAAAAAAAGGTGAAAATCACGCAAAAGCGAAAGGCTATCGTCCATGGTGTCGGAGGGCATACTATTGTATGTCGTTTTTCACGATTTCGGAGGATTTGAAAAAAAGGTGAAAATCACGCAAAAGCGAAAGGCTATAGTCCATGGTGTCGGAGAGCATACTATAGTATGTCGTTTTTAACGATTTCGGAGGATTTAAAAAAAAAGGTGAAAATCACGCAAAAGCAAAAGGCTATAGTCCATGGTGTCGGAGGGCATACTATAGTATGTCGTTTTTCACGATTTCGGAGGATTAAAAAAAAAGGTGAAAATCACGCAAAAGCGAAAGGCTATAGTCCATGGTGTCGGAGGGCATACTATAGTATGTCGTTTTTCACGATTTCGGAGGATTTGAAAAAAAGGTGAAAATCACGCAAAAGCGAAAGGCTATAGTCCATGGTGTGGGAGGGCATACTATAGTATGTCGTTTTTCACGATTTCGGAGGATTTAAAAAAAAAGGTGAAAATCACGCAAAAGCGAAAGGCTATAGTCCATGTTGTCGGAGGGCATACTATAGTATGTCGTTTTTCACGATTTCGGAGGATTTGAAAAAAAGGTGAAAATCACGCAAAAGCGAAAGGCTATAGTCCATGGTGTCGGAGGGCATACTATAGTATGTCGTTTTTCACGATTTCGGAGGATTAAAAAAAAAGGTGAAAATCACGCAAAAGCGAAAGGCTATAGTCCATGGTGTCGGAGGGCATACTATAGTATGTCGTTTTTCACGATTTCGGAGGATTTGAAAAAAAGGTGAAAATCACGCAAAAGCGAAAGGCTATAGTCCATGGTGTCGGAGGGCATACTATAGTATGTCGTTTTTCACGATTTCGGAGGATTTAAAAAAAAAGGTGAAAATCACGCAAAAGCGAAAGGCTATAGTCCATGGTGTCGGAGGGCATACTATAGTATGTCGTTTTTCACGATTTCGGAGGATTTGAAAAAAAGGTGAAAATCACGCAAAAGCGAAAGGCTATAGTCCATGGTGTCGGAGGGCATACTATAGTATGTCGTTTTTCACGATTTCGGAGGATTTGAAAAAAAGGTGAAAATCACGCAAAAGCGAAAGGCTATAGTCCATGGTGTCGGAGAGCATACTATAGTATGTCGTTTTTAACGATTTCGGAGGATTTAAAAAAAAAGGTGAAAATCACGCGAAAGCAAAAGGCTATAGTCCATGGTGTCGGAGGGCATACTATAGTATGTCGTTTTTCACGATTTCGGAGGATTAAAAAAAAAGGTGAAAATCACGCAAAAGCGAAAGGCTATAGTCCATGGTGTCGGAGGGCATACTATAGTATGTCGTTTTTCACGATTTCGGAGGATTTGAAAAAAAGGTGAAAATCACGCAAAAGCGAAAGGCTATAGTCCATGGTGTCGGAGGGCATACTATAGTATGTCGTTTTTCACGATTTCGGAGGATTTAAAAAAAAAGGTGAAAATCACGCAAAAGCGAAAGGCTATAGTCCATGGTCTCGGACCGCATACTAGTATGTCGTTTTTCACGATTTCGGAGGATTTAAAAAAAAAAGGTGAAAATCACGCAAAAGCGAAAGGCGTGTCGGAGGGCATACTATAGTATGTCGTTTTTCACGATTTCGGAGGATAAAAAAAAAAGGTGAAAATCACGCAAAAGCGAAAGGCTATAGTCCATGGTGTCGGAGGGCATACTATAGGATGTCGTTTTTCACGATTTCGGAGGATTTGAAAAAAAGGTGAAAATCACGCAAAAGCGAAAGGCTATAGTCCATGGTGTCGGAGGGCATACTATAGTATGTCGTTTTTCACGATTTCGGAGGATTTAAAAAAAAAGGTGAAAATCACGCAAAAGCGAAAGGCTATAGTCCATGGTGTCGGAGGGCATACTATAGTATGTCGTTTTTCACGATTTCGGAGGATTTGAAAAAAAGGTGAAAATCACGCAAAAGCGAAAGGCTATAGTCCATGGTGTCGGAGGGCATACTATAGTATGTCGTTTTTCACGATTTCGGAGGATTAAAAAAAAAGGTGAAAATCACGCAAAATGGAAAGGCTATAGTCCATGGTGTCGGAGGGCATACTATAGTATGTCGTTTTTCACGATTTCGGAGGATTTGAAAAAAAGGTGAAAATCACGCAAAAGCGAAAGGCTATAGTCCATGGTGTCGGAGAGCATACTATAGTATGTCGTTTTTAACGATTTCGGAGGATTTAAAAAAAAAGGTGAAAATCACGCAAAAGCAAAAGGCTATAGTCCATGGTGTCAGGGGGCATACTATATAGTATGTCGTTTTTCACGATTTCGGAGGATTAAAAAAAAAGGTGAAAATCACGCAAAAGCGAAAGGCTATAGTCCATGGTGTCGGAGGGCATACTATAGTATGTCGTTTTTCACGATTTCGGAGGATTTGAAAAAAAGGTGAAAATCACGCAAAAGCGAAAGGCTATAGTCCATGGTGTCGGAGAGCATACTATAGTATGTCGTTTTTAACGATTTCGGAGGATTTAAAAAAAAAGGTGAAAATCACGCGAAAGCAAAAGGCTATAGTCCATGGTGTCGGAGGGCATACTATAGTATGTCGTTTTTCACGATTTCGGAGGATTTGAAAAAAAGGTGAAAATCACGCAAAAGCGAAAGGCTATAGTCCATGGTGTCGGAGGGCATACTATAGTATGTCGTTTTTCACGATTTCGGAGGATTTAAAAAAAAAGGTGAAAATCACGCAAAAGCGAAAGGCTATAGTCCATGGTCTCGGACCGCATACTAGTATGTCGTTTTTCACGATTTCGGAGGATTAAAAAAAAAGGTGAAAATCACGCAAAAGCGAAAGGCTATAGTCCATGGTGTCGGAGGGCATACTATAGGATGTCGTTTTTCACGATTTCGGAGGATTTGAAAAAAAGGTGAAAATCACGCAAAAGCGAAAGGCTATAGTCCATGGTGTCGGAGGGCATACTATAGTATGTCGTTTTTCACGATTTCGGAGGATTTAAAAAAAAAGGTGAAAATCACGCAAAAGCGAAAGGCTATAGTCCATGGTGTCGGAGGGCATACTATAGTATGTCGTTTTTCACGATTTCGGAGGATTTGAAAAAAAGGTGAAAATCACGCAAAAGCGAAAGGCTATAGTCCATGGTGTCGGAGGGCATACTATAGTATGTCGTTTTTCACGATTTCGGAGGATTTGAAAAAAAGGTGAAAATCACACAAAAGCGAAAGGCTATAGTCCATGGTGTCGGAGGGCATACTATAGTATGTCGTTTTTCACGATTTCGGAGGATTAAAAAAAAAGGTGAAAATCACGCAAAAGGGAAAGGCTATAGTCCATGGTGTCGGAGGGCATACTATAGTATGTCGTTTTTCACGATTTCGGAGGATTTGAAAAAAAGGTGAAAATCACGCAAAAGCGAAAGGCTATAGTCCATGGTGTCGGAGGGCATACTATAGTATGTCGTTTTTCACGATTTCGGAGGATTTAAAAAAAAAGGTGAAAATCACGCAAAAGCGAAAGGCTATAGTCCATGGTGTCGGAGGGCATACTATAGTATGTCGTTTTTCACGATTTCGGAGGATTTAAAAAAAAAAGGTGAAAATCACGCAAAAGCGAAAGGCTATAGTCCATGGTGTCGGAGGGCATACTATAGTATGTGGTTTTTCACGATTTCGGAGGATTTAAAAAAAAAGGTGAAAATCACGCAAAAGCGAAAGGCTATCGTCCATGGTGTCGGAGGGCATACTATTGTATGTCGTTTTTCACGATTTCGGAGGATTTGAAAAAAAGGTGAAAATCACGCAAAAGCGAAAGGCTATAGTCCATGGTGTCGGAGAGCATACTATAGTATGTCGTTTTTAACGATTTCGGAGGATTTAAAAAAAAAGGTGAAAATCACGCAAAAGCAAAAGGCTATAGTCCATGGTGTCGGAGGGCATACTATAGTATGTCGTTTTTCACGATTTCGGAGGATTAAAAAAAAAGGTGAAAATCACGCAAAAGCGAAAGGCTATAGTCCATGGTGTCGGAGGGCATACTATAGTATGTCGTTTTTCACGATTTCGGAGGATTTGAAAAAAAGGTGAAAATCACGCAAAAGCGAAAGGCTATAGTCCATGGTGTGGGAGGGCATACTATAGTATGTCGTTTTTCACGATTTCGGAGGATTTAAAAAAAAAGGTGAAAATCACGCAAAAGCGAAAGGCTATAGTCCATGTTGTCGGAGGGCATACTATAGTATGTCGTTTTTCACGATTTCGGAGGATTTGAAAAAAAGGTGAAAATCACGCAAAAGCGAAAGGCTATAGTCCATGGTGTCGGAGGGCATACTATAGTATGTCGTTTTTCACGATTTCGGAGGATTAAAAAAAAAGGTGAAAATCACGCAAAAGCGAAAGGCTATAGTCCATGGTGTCGGAGGGCATACTATAGTATGTCGTTTTTCACGATTTCGGAGGATTAAAAAAAAAGGTGAAAATCACGCAAAAGCGAAAGGCTATAGTCCATGGTCTCGGACCGCATACTAGTATGTCGTTTTTCACGATTTCGGAGGATTTAAAAAAAAAAGTGAAAATCACGCAAAAGCGAAAGGCGTGTCGGAGGGCATACTATAGTATGTCGTTTTTCACGATTTCGGAGGATTAAAAAAAAAGGTGAAAATCACGCAAAAGCGAAAGGCTATAGTCCATGGTGTCGGAGGGCATACTATAGTATGTCGTTTTTCACGATTTCGGAGGATTTGAAAAAAAGGTGAAAATCACGCAAAAGCGAAAGGCTATAGTCCATGGTGTCGGAGGGCATACTATAGTATGTCGTTTTTCACGATTTCGGAGGATTTAAAAAAAAAGGTGAAAATCACGCAAAAGCGAAAGGCTATAGTCCATGGTGTCGGAGGGCATACTATAGTATGTCGTTTTTCACGATTTCGGAGGATTTGAAAAAAAGGTGAAAATCACGCAAAAGCGAAAGGCTATAGTCCATGGTGTCGGAGGGCATACTATAGTATGTCGTTTTTCACGATTTCGGAGGATTTGAAAAAAAGGTGAAAATCACACAAAAGCGAAAGGCTATAGTCCATGGTGTCGGAGGGCATACTATAGTATGTCGTTTTTCACGATTTCGGAGGATTAAAAAAAAAGGTGAAAATCACGCAAAAGGGAAAGGCTATAGTCCATGGTGTCGGAGGGCATACTATAGTATGTCGTTTTTCACGATTTCGGAGGATTTGAAAAAAAGGTGAAAATCACGCAAAAGCGAAAGGCTATAGTCCATGGTGTCGGAGAGCATACTATAGTATGTCGTTTTTAACGATTTCGGAGGATTTAAAAAAAAAGGTGAAAATCACGCAAAAGCAAAAGGCTATAGTCCATGGTGTCAGGGGGCATACTATATAGTATGTCGTTTTTCACGATTTCGGAGGATTAAAAAAAAAGGTGAAAATCACGCAAAAGCGAAAGGCTATAGTCCATGGTGTCGGAGGGCATACTATAGTATGTCGTTTTTCACGATTTCGGAGGATTTGAAAAAAAGGTGAAAATCACGCAAAAGCGAAAGGCTATAGTCCATGGTGTCGGAGGGCATACTATAGTATGTCGTTTTTAACGATTTCGGAGGATTTAAAAAAAAAGGTGAAAATCACGCAAAAGCGAAAGGCTATAGTCCATGGTCTCGGACCGCATACTAGTATGTCGTTTTTCACGATTTCGGAGGATTTTAAAAAAAAAGGTGAAAATCACGCAAAAGCGAAAGGCTATAGTCCATGGTGTCGGAGGGCATACTATAGTATGTCGTTTTTCACGATTTCGGAGGATTTGAAAAAAAGGTGAAAATCACGCAAAAGCGAAAGGCTATAGTCCATGGTGTCGGAGGGCATACTATAGTATGTCGTTTTTCACGATTTCGGAGGATTTAAAAAAAAAGGTGAAAATCACGCAAAAGCGAAAGGCTATAGTCCATGGTGTCGGAGGGCATACTATAGTATGTCGTTTTTCACGATTTCGGAGGATTTTAAAAAAAAAGGTGAAAATCACGCAAAAGCGAAAGGCTATAGTCCATGGTGTCGGAGGGCATACTATAGTATGTGGTTTTTCACGATTTCGGAGGATTTAAAAAAAAAGGTGAAAATCACGCAAAAGCGAAAGGCTATCGTCCATGGTGTCGGAGGGCATACTATTGTATGTCGTTTTTCACGATTTCGGAGGATTTGAAAAAAAGGTGAAAATCACGCAAAAGCGAAAGGCTATAGTCCATGGTGTCGGAGGGCATACTATAGTATGTCGTTTTTAACGATTTCGGAGGATTTAAAAAAAAAGGTGAAAATCACGCAAAAGCGAAAGGCTATAGTCCATGGTCTCGGACCGCATACTAGTATGTCGTTTTTCACGATTTCGGAGGATTTTAAAAAAAAAGGTGAAAATCACGCAAAAGCGAAAGGCTATAGTCCATGGTGTCGGAGGGCATACTATAGTATGTCGTTTTTCACGATTTCGGAGGATTAAAAAAAAAGGTGAAAATCACGCAAAAGCGAAAGGCTATAGTCCATGGTGTCGGAGGGCATACTATAGTATGTCGTTTTTCACGATTTCGGAGGATTTGAAAAAAAGGTGAAAATCACGCAAAAGCGAAAGGCTATAGTCCATGGTGTGGGAGGGCATACTATAGTATGTCGTTTTTCACGATTTCGGAGGATTTAAAAAAAAAGGTGAAAATCACGCAAAAGCGAAAGGCTATAGTCCATGTTGTCGGAGGGCATACTATAGTATGTCGTTTTTCACGATTTCGGAGGATTTGAAAAAAAGGTGAAAATCACGCAAAAGCGAAAGGCTATAGTCCATGGTGTCGGAGGGCATACTATAGTATGTCGTTTTTCACGATTTCGGAGGATTAAAAAAAAAGGTGAAAATCACGCAAAAGCGAAAGGCTATAGTCCATGGTGTCGGAGGGCATACTATAGTATGTCGTTTTTCACGATTTCGGAGGATTAAAAAAAAAGGTGAAAATCACGCAAAAGCGAAAGGCTATAGTCCATGGTCTCGGACCGCATACTAGTATGTCGTTTTTCACGATTTCGGAGGATTTAAAAAAAAAAGGTGAAAATCACGCAAAAGCGAAAGGCGTGTCGGAGGGCATACTATAGTATGTCGTTTTTCACGATTTCGGAGGATTAAAAAAAAAGGTGAAAATCACGCAAAAGCGAAAGGCTATAGTCCATGGTGTCGGAGGGCATACTATAGTATGTCGTTTTTCACGATTTCGGAGGATTTGAAAAAAAGGTGAAAATCACGCAAAAGCGAAAGGCTATAGTCCATGGTGTCGGAGGGCATACTATAGTATGTCGTTTTTCACGATTTCGGAGGATTTAAAAAAAAAGGTGAAAATCACGCAAAAGCGAAAGGCTATAGTCCATGGTGTCGGAGGGCATACTATAGTATGTCGTTTTTCACGATTTCGGAGGATTTGAAAAAAAGGTGAAAATCACGCAAAAGCGAAAGGCTATAGTCCATGGTGTCGGAGGGCATACTATAGTATGTCGTTTTTCACGATTTCGGAGGATTTGAAAAAAAGGTGAAAATCACACAAAAGCGAAAGGCTATAGTCCATGGTGTCGGAGGGCATACTATAGTATGTCGTTTTTCACGATTTCGGAGGATTAAAAAAAAAGGTGAAAATCACGCAAAAGGGAAAGGCTATAGTCCATGGTGTCGGAGGGCATACTATAGTATGTCGTTTTTCACGATTTCGGAGGATTTGAAAAAAAGGTGAAAATCACGCAAAAGCGAAAGGCTATAGTCCATGGTGTCGGAGAGCATACTATAGTATGTCGTTTTTAACGATTTCGGAGGATTTAAAAAAAAAGGTGAAAATCACGCAAAAGCAAAAGGCTATAGTCCATGGTGTCAGGGGGCATACTATATAGTATGTCGTTTTTCACGATTTCGGAGGATTAAAAAAAAAGGTGAAAATCATGCAAAAGCGAAAGGCTATAGTCCATGGTGTCGGAGGGCATACTATAGTATGTCGTTTTTCACGATTTCGGAGGATTTGAAAAAAAGGTGAAAATCACGCAAAAGCGAAAGGCTATAGTCCATGGTGTCGGAGGGCATACTATAGTATGTCGTTTTTAACGATTTCGGAGGATTTAAAAAAAAAGGTGAAAATCACGCAAAAGCGAAAGGCTATAGTCCATGGTCTCGGACCGCATACTAGTATGTCGTTTTTCACGATTTCGGAGGATTTTAAAAAAAAAGGTGAAAATCACGCAAAAGCGAAAGGCTATAGTCCATGGTGTCGGAGGGCATACTATAGTATGTCGTTTTTCACGATTTCGGAGGATTAAAAAAAAAGGTGAAAATCACGCAAAAGCGAAAGGCTATAGTCCATGGTGTCGGAGGGCATACTATAGTATGTCGTTTTTCACGATTTCGGAGGATTTGAAAAAAAGGTGAAAATCACGCAAAAGCGAAAGGCTATAGTCCATGGTGTCGGAGGGCATACTATAGTATGTCGTTTTTCACGATTTCGGAGGATTTAAAAAAAAAGGTGAAAATCACGCAAAAGCGAAAGGCTATAGTCCATGGTGTCGGAGGGCATACTATAGTATGTCGTTTTTCACGATTTCGGAGGATTTTTAAAAAAAAGGTGAAAATCACGCAAAAGCGAAAGGCTATAGTCCATGGTGTCGGAGGGCATACTATAGTATGTGGTTTTTCACGATTTCGGAGGATTTAAAAAAAAAGGTGAAAATCACGCAAAAGCGAAAGGCTATCGTCCATGGTGTCGGAGGGCATACTATTGTATGTCGTTTTTCACGATTTCGGAGGATTTGAAAAAAAGGTGAAAATCACGCAAAAGCGAAAGGCTATAGTCCATGGTGTCGGAGAGCATACTATAGTATGTCGTTTTTAACGATTTCGGAGGATTTAAAAAAAAAGGTGAAAATCACGCAAAAGCAAAAGGCTATAGTCCATGGTGTCGGAGGGCATACTATAGTATGTCGTTTTTCACGATTTCGGAGGATTAAAAAAAAAGGTGAAAATCACGCAAAAGCGAAAGGCTATAGTCCATGGTGTCGGAGGGCATACTATAGTATGTCGTTTTTCACGATTTCGGAGGATTTGAAAAAAAGGTGAAAATCACGCAAAAGCGAAAGGCTATAGTCCATGGTGTGGGAGGGCATACTATAGTATGTCGTTTTTCACGATTTCGGAGGATTTAAAAAAAAAGGTGAAAATCACGCAAAAGCGAAAGGCTATAGTCCATGTTGTCGGAGGGCATACTATAGTATGTCGTTTTTCACGATTTCGGAGGATTTGAAAAAAAGGTGAAAATCACGCAAAAGCGAAAGGCTATAGTCCATGGTGTCGGAGGGCATACTATAGTATGTCGTTTTTCACGATTTCGGAGGATTAAAAAAAAAGGTGAAAATCACGCAAAAGCGAAAGGCTATAGTCCATGGTGTCGGAGGGCATACTATAGTATGTCGTTTTTCACGATTTCGGAGGATTTGAAAAAAAGGTGAAAATCACGCAAAAGCGAAAGGCTATAGTCCATGGTGTCGGAGGGCATACTATAGTATGTCGTTTTTCACGATTTCGGAGGATTTAAAAAAAAAGGTGAAAATCACGCAAAAGCGAAAGGCTATAGTCCATGGTGTCGGAGGGCATACTATAGTATGTCGTTTTTCACGATTTCGGAGGATTTGAAAAAAAGGTGAAAATCACGCAAAAGCGAAAGGCTATAGTCCATGGTGTCGGAGGGCATACTATAGTATGTCGTTTTTCACGATTTCGGAGGATTTGAAAAAAAGGTGAAAATCACGCAAAAGCGAAAGGCTATAGTCCATGGTGTCGGAGAGCATACTATAGTATGTCGTTTTTAACGATTTCGGAGGATTTAAAAAAAAAGGTGAAAATCACGCGAAAGCAAAAGGCTATAGTCCATGGTGTCGGAGGGCATACTATAGTATGTCGTTTTTCACGATTTCGGAGGATTAAAAAAAAAGGTGAAAATCACGCAAAAGCGAAAGGCTATAGTCCATGGTGTCGGAGGGCATACTATAGTATGTCGTTTTTCACGATTTCGGAGGATTTGAAAAAAAGGTGAAAATCACGCAAAAGCGAAAGGCTATAGTCCATGGTGTCGGAGGGCATACTATAGTATGTCGTTTTTCACGATTTCGGAGGATTTAAAAAAAAAGGTGAAAATCACGCAAAAGCGAAAGGCTATAGTCCATGGTCTCGGACCGCATACTAGTATGTCGTTTTTCACGATTTCGGAGGATTTAAAAAAAAAAGGTGAAAATCACGCAAAAGCGAAAGGCGTGTCGGAGGGCATACTATAGTATGTCGTTTTTCACGATTTCGGAGGATAAAAAAAAAAGGTGAAAATCACGCAAAAGCGAAAGGCTATAGTCCATGGTGTCGGAGGGCATACTATAGGATGTCGTTTTTCACGATTTCGGAGGATTTGAAAAAAAGGTGAAAATCACGCAAAAGCGAAAGGCTATAGTCCATGGTGTCGGAGGGCATACTATAGTATGTCGTTTTTCACAATTTCGGAGGATTTGAAAAAAAGGTGAAAATCACGCAAAAGCGAAAGGCTATAGTCCATGGTGTCGGAGGGCATACTATAGTATGTCGTTTTTCACGATTTCGGAGGATTTAAAAAAAAAGGTGAAAATCACGCAAAAGCGAAAGGCTATAGTCCATGGTGTCGGAGGGCATACTATAGTATGTCGTTTTTCACGATTTCGGAGGATTTGAAAAAAAGGTGAAAATCACGCAAAAGCGAAAGGCTATAGTCCATGGTGTCGGAGGGCATACTATAGTATGTCGTTTTTCACGATTTCGGAGGATTTGAAAAAAAGGTGAAAATCACGCAAAAGCGAAAGGCTATAGTCCATGGTGTCGGAGGGCATACTATAGTATGTCGTTTTTCACGATTTCGGAGGATTAAAAAAAAAGGTGAAAATCACGCAAAAGCGAAAGGCTATAGTCCATGGTGTCGGAGGGCATACTATAGTATGTCGTTTTTCACGATTTCGGAGGATTAAAAAAAAAGTGAAAATCACGCAAAAGCGAAAGGCTATAGTCCATGGTCTCGGACCGCATACTAGTATGTCGTTTTTCACGATTTCGGAGGATTTAAAAAAAAAAGGTGAAAATCACGCAAAAGCGAAAGGCGTGTCGGAGGGCATACTATAGTATGTCGTTTTTCACGATTTCGGAGGATTAAAAAAAAAGGTGAAAATCACGCAAAAGCGAAAGGCTATAGTCCATGGTGTCGGAGGGCATACTATAGTATGTCGTTTTTCACGATTTCGGAGGATTTGAAAAAAAGGTGAAAATCACGCAAAAGCGAAAGGCTATAGTCCATGGTGTCGGAGGGCATACTATAGTATGTCGTTTTTCACGATTTCGGAGGATTTAAAAAAAAAGGTGAAAATCACGCAAAAGCGAAAGGCTATAGTCCATGGTGTCGGAGGGCATACTATAGTATGTCGTTTTTCACGATTTCGGAGGATTTGAAAAAAAGGTGAAAATCACGCAAAAGCGAAAGGCTATAGTCCATGGTGTCGGAGGGCATACTATAGTATGTCGTTTTTCACGATTTCGGAGGATTTGAAAAAAAGGTGAAAATCACACAAAAGCGAAAGGCTATAGTCCATGGTGTCGGAGGGCATACTATAGTATGTCGTTTTTCACGATTTCGGAGGATTAAAAAAAAGGTGAAAATCACGCAAAAGGGAAAGGCTATAGTCCATGGTGTCGGAGGGCATACTATAGTATGTCGTTTTTCACGATTTCGGAGGATTTGAAAAAAAGGTGAAAATCACGCAAAAGCTAAAGGCTATAGTCCATGGTGTCGGAGAGCATACTATAGTATGTCGTTTTTAACGATTTCGGAGGATTTAAAAAAAAAGGTGAAAATCACGCAAAAGCAAAAGGCTATAGTCCATGGTGTCAGGGGGCATACTATATAGTATGTCGTTTTTCACGATTTCGGAGGATTAAAAAAAAAGGTGAAAATCACGCAAAAGCGAAAGGCTATAGTCCATGGTGTCGGAGGGCATACTATAGTATGTCGTTTTTAACGATTTCGGAGGATTTAAAAAAAAGGTGAAAATCACGCAAAAGCGAAAGGCTATAGTCCATGGTCTCGGACCGCATACTAGTATGTCGTTTTTCACGATTTCGGAGGATTTTAAAAAAAAAGGTGAAAATCACGCAAAAGCGAAAGGCTATAGTCCATGGTGTCGGAGGGCATACTATAGTATGTCGTTTTTCACGATTTCGGAGGATTTGAAAAAAAGGTGAAAATCACGCAAAAGCGAAAGGCTATAGTCCATGGTGTCGGAGGGCATACTATAGTATGTCGTTTTTCACGATTTCGGAGGATTTGAAAAAAAGGTGAAAATCACGCAAAAGCGAAAGGCTATAGTCCATGGTGTCGGAGGGCATACTATAGTATGTCGTTTTTCACGATTTCGGAGGATTTAAAAAAAAAGGTGAAAATCACGCAAAAGCGAAAGGCTATAGTCCATGGTGTCGGAGGGCATACTATAGTATGTCGTTTTTCACGATTTCGGAGGATTTAAAAAAAAAAGGTGAAAATCACGCAAAAGCGAAAGGCTATAGTCCATGGTGTCGGAGGGCATACTATAGTATGTGGTTTTTCACGATTTCGGAGGATTTAAAAAAAAAGGTGAAAATCACGCAAAAGCGAAAGGCTATCGTCCATGGTGTCGGAGGGCATACTATTGTATGTCGTTTTTCACGATTTCGGAGGATTTGAAAAAAAGGTGAAAATCACGCAAAAGCGAAAGGCTATAGTCCATGGTGTCGGAGAGCATACTATAGTATGTCGTTTTTAACGATTTCGGAGGATTTAAAAAAAAAAGGTGAAAATCACGCAAAAGCAAAAGGCTATAGTCCATGGTGTCGGAGGGCATACTATAGTATGTCGTTTTTCACGATTTCGGAGGATTAAAAAAAAAGGTGAAAATCACGCAAAAGCGAAAGGCTATAGTCCATGGTGTCGGAGGGCATACTATAGTATGTCGTTTTTCACGATTTCGGAGGATTTGAAAAAAAGGTGAAAATCACGCAAAAGCGAAAGGCTATAGTCCATGGTGTGGGAGGGCATACTATAGTATGTCGTTTTTCACGATTTCGGAGGATTTAAAAAAAAAGGTGAAAATCACGCAAAAGCGAAAGGCTATAGTCCATGTTGTCGGAGGGCATACTATAGTATGTCATTTTTCACGATTTCGGAGGATTTGAAAAAAAGGTGAAAATCACGCAAAAGCGAAAGGCTATAGTCCATGGTGTCGGAGGGCATACTATAGTATGTCGTTTTTCACGATTTCGGAGGATTAAAAAAAAAGGTGAAAATCACGCAAAAGCGAAAGGCTATAGTCCATGGTGTCGGAGGGCATACTATAGTATGTCGTTTTTCACGATTTCGGAGGATTTGAAAAAAAGGTGAAAATCACGCAAAAGCGAAAGGCTATAGTCCATGGTGTCGGAGAGCATACTATAGTATGTCGTTTTTAACGATTTCGGAGGATTTAAAAAAAAAGGTGAAAATCACGCAAAAGCAAAAGGCTATAGTCCATGGTGTCAGGGGGCATACTATATAGTATGTCGTTTTACACGATTTCGGAGGATTAAAAAAAAAGGTGAAAATCACGCAAAAGCGAAAGGCTATAGTCCATGGTGTCGGAGGGCATACTATAGTATGTCGTTTTTCACGATTTCGGAGGATTTGAAAAAAAGGTGAAAATCACGCAAAAGCGAAAGGCTATAGTCCATGGTGTCGGAGGGCATACTATAGTATGTCGTTTTTAACGATTTCGGAGGATTTAAAAAAAAAGGTGAAAATCGCGCAAAAGCGAAAGGCTATAGTCCATGGTCTCGGACCGCATACTAGTATGTCGTTTTTCACGATTTCGGAGGATTTTAAAAAAAAAGGTGAAAATCACGCAAAAGCGAAAGGCTATCGTCCATGGTGTCGGAGGGCATACTATTGTATGTCGTTTTTCACGATTTCGGAGGATTTGAAAAAAAGGTGAAAATCACGCAAAAGCGAAAGGCTATAGTCCATGGTGTCGGAGGGCATACTATAGTATGTCGTTTTTCACGATTTCGGAGGATTTAAAAAAAAAGGTGAAAATCACGCAAAAGCGAAAGGCTATAGTCCATGGTCTCGGACCGCATACTAGTATGTCGTTTTTCACGATTTTGGAGGATTTAAAAAAAAAAGGTGAAAATCACGCAAAAGCGAAAGGCTATAGTCCATGGTGTCGGAGGGCATACTATAGTATGTCGTTTTTAACGATTTCGGAGGATTTAAAAAAAAAGGTGAAAATCACGCAAAAGCAAAAGGCTATAGTCCATGGTGTCGGAGGGCATACTATAGTATGTCGTTTTTCACGATTTCGGAGGATTAAAAAAAAAGGTGAAAATCACACAAAAGCGAAAGGCTATAGTCCATGGTGTCGGAGGGCATACTATAGTATGTCGTTTTTCACGATTTCGGAGGATTTGAAAAAAAGGTGAAAATCACGCAAAAGCGAAAGGCTATAGTCCATGGTGTGGGAGGGCATACTATAGTATGTCGTTTTTCACGATTTCGGAGGATTTAAAAAAAAAGGTGAAAATCACGCAAAAGCGAAAGGCTATAGTCCATGTTGTCGGAGGGCATACTATAGTATGTCGTTTTTCACGATTTCGGAGGATTAAAAAAAAAGGTGAAAATCACGCAAAAGCGAAAGGCTATAGTCCATGGTGTCGGAGGGCATACTATAGTATGTCGTTTTTCACGATTTCGGAGGATTTAAAAAAAAAAAGGTGAAAATCACGCAAAAGCGAAAGGCTATAGTCCATGGTCTCGGACCGCATACTAGTATGTCGTTTTTCACGATTTTGGAGGATTTAAAAAAAAAAGGTGAAAATCACGCAAAAGCGAAAGGCTATAGTCCATGGTGTCGGAGGGCATACTATAGTATGTCGTTTTTCACGATTTCGGAGGATTTAAAAAAAAAAGGTGAAAATCACGCAAAAGCGAAAGGCTATAGTCCATGGTGTCGGAGGGCATACTATAGTATGTGGTTTTTCACGATTTTGGAGGATTTAAAAAAAAAGGTGAAAATCACGCAAAAGCGAAAGGCTATAGTCCATGGTGTCGGAGGGCATACTATAGTATGTCGTTTTTCACGATTTCGGAGGATTTGAAAAAAAGGTGAAAATCACGCAAAAGCGAAAGGCTATAGTCCATGGTGTCGGAGAGCATACTATAGTATGTCGTTTTTAACGATTTCGGAGGATTTAAAAAAAAGGTGAAAATCACGCTAAAGCAAAAGGCTATAGTCCATGGTGTCGGAGGGCATACTATAGTATGTCGTTTTTCCACGATTTCGGAGGATTAAAAAAAAAGGTGAAAATCACGCAAAAGCGAAAGGCTATAGTCCATGGTCTCGGACCGCATACTAGTATGTCGTTTTTCACGATTTCGGAGGATTTTTAAAAAAAAAGGTGAAAATCACGCAAAAGCGAAAGGCGTGTCGGAGGGCATACTATAGTATGTCGTTTTTCACGATTTCGGAGGATTAAAAAAAAAGGTGAAAATCACGCAAAAGCGAAAGGCTATAGTCCATGGTGTCGGAGGGCATACTATAGTATGTCGTTTTTCACGATTTCGGAGGATTTGAAAAAAAGGTGAAAATCACGCAAAAGCGAAAGGCTATAGTCCATGGTGTCGGAGGGCATACTATAGTATGTCGTTTTTCACGATTTCGGAGGATTAAAAAAAAAAGGTGAAAATCACGCAAAAGCGAAAGGCTATAGTACATGGTGTCGGAGGGCATACTATAGTATGTCGTTTTTCACGATTTCGGAGGATTTGAAAAAAAGGTGAAAATCACGCAAAAGCGAAAGGCTATAGTCCATGGTGTCGGAGGGCATACTATAGTATGTCGTTTTTCACGATTTCGGAGGATTTGAAAAAAAGGTGAAAATCACGCAAAAGCGAAAGGCTATAGTCCATGGTGTCGGAGGGCATACTATAGTATGTCGTTTTTCACGATTTCGGAGGATTTGAAAAAAAGGTGAAAATCACGCAAAAGCGAAAGGCTATAGTCCATGGTGTCGGAGGGCATACTATAGTATGTCGTTTTTCACGATTTCGGAGGATTTAAAAAAAAAGGTGAAAATCACGCAAAAGCGAAAGGCTATAGTCCATGGTGTCGGAGGGCATACTATAGTATGTCGTTTTTAACGATTTCGGAGGATTTAAAAAAAAGGTGAAAATCACGCGAAAGCAAAAGGCTATAGTCCATGGTGTCGGAGGGCATACTATAGTATGTCGTTTTTCACGATTTCGGAGGATTAAAAAAAAAGGTGAAAATCACGCAAAAGCGAAAGGCTATAGTCCATGGTGTCGGAGGGCATACTATAGTATGTCGTTTTTCACGATTTCGGAGGATTTGAAAAAAAGGTGAAAATCACGCAAAAGCGAAAGGCTATAGTCCATGGTGTCGGAGGGCATACTATAGTATGTCGTTTTTCACGATTTCGGAGGATTTTAAAAAAAAGGTGAAAATCACGCAAAAGCGAAAGGCTATAGTCCATGGTCTCGGACCGCATACTAGTATGTCGTTTTTCACGATTTCGGAGGATTTTTAAAAAAAAGGTGAAAATCACGCAAAAGCGAAAGGCGTGTCGGAGGGCATACTATAGTATGTCGTTTTTCACGATTTCGGAGGATTAAAAAAAAAGGTGAAAATCACGCAAAAGCGAAAGGCTATAGTCCATGGTGTCGGAGGGCATACTATAGTATGTCGTTTTTCACGATTTCGGAGGATTTGAAAAAAAGGTGAAAATCACGCAAAAGCGAAAGGCTATAGTCCATGGTGTCGGAGGGCATACTATAGTATGTCGTTTTTCACGATTTCGGAGGATTAAAAAAAAAGGTGAAAATCACGCAAAAGCGAAAGGCTATAGTCCATGGTGTCGGAGGGCATACTATAGTATGTCGTTTTTCACGATTTCGGAGGATTTGAAAAAAAGGTGAAAATCACGCAAAAGCGAAAGGCTATAGTCCATGGTGTCGGAGGGCATACTATAGTATGTCGTTTTTCACGATTTCGGAGGATTTAAAAAAAAAGGTGAAAATCACGCAAAAGCGAAAGGCTATAGTCCATGGTCTCGGACCGCATACTAGTATTTCGTTTTTCACGATTTCGGAGGATTTAAAAAAAAAAGGTGAAAATCACGCAAAAGCGAAAGGCGTGTCGGAGGGCATACTATAGTATGTCGTTTTTCACGATTTCGGAGGATTAAAAAAAAAGGTGAAAATCACGCAAAAGCGAAAGGCTATAGTCCATGGTGTCGGAGGGCATACTATAGTATGTCGTTTTTCACGATTTCGGAGGATTTGAAAAAAAGGTGAAAATCACGCAAAAGCGAAAGGCTATAGTCCATGGTGTCGGAGGGCATACTATAGTATGTCGTTTTTCACGATTTCGGAGGATTTAAAAAAAAAGGTGAAAATCACGCAAAAGCGAAAGGCTATAGTCCATGGTGTCGGAGGGCATACTATAGTATGTCGTTTTTCACGATTTCGGAGGATTTGAAAAAAAGGTGAAAATCACGCAAAAGCGAAAGGCTATAGTCCATGGTGTCGGAGGGCATACTATAGTATGTCGTTTTTCACAATTTCGGAGGATTTGAAAAAAAGGTGAAAATCACGCAAAAGCGAAAGGCTATAGTCCATGGTGTCGGAGGGCATACTATAGTATGTCGTTTTTCACGATTTCGGAGGATTTAAAAAAAAAAGGTGAAAATCACGCAAAAGCGAAAGGCTATAGTCCATGGTGTCGGAGGGCATACTATAGTATGTCGTTTTTCACGATTTCGGAGGATTTGAAAAAAAGGTGAAAATCACGCAAAAGCGAAAGGCTATAGTCCATGGTGTCGGAGGGCATACTATAGTATGTCGTTTTTCACGATTTCGGAGGATTTTAAAAAAAAGGTGAAAATCACGCAAAAGCGAAAGGCTATAGTCCATGGTCTCGGACCGCATACTAGTATGTCGTTTTTCACGATTTCGGAGGATTAAAAAAAAAGGTGAAAATCACGCAAAAGCGAAAGGCTATAGTCCATGGTGTCGGAGGGCATACTATAGTATGTCGTTTTTCACGATTTCGGAGGATTTGAAAAAAAGGTGAAAATCACGCAAAAGCGAAAGGCTATAGTCCATGGTGTCGGAGGGCATACTATAGTATGTCGTTTTTCACGATTTCGGAGGATTTGAAAAAAAGGTGAAAATCACGCAAAAGCGAAAGGCTATAGTCCATGGTGTCGGAGGGCATACTATAGTATGTCGTTTTTCACGATTTCGGAGGATTAAAAAAAAAGGTGAAAATCACGCAAAAGCGAAAGGCTATAGTCCATGGTGTCGGAGGGCATACTATAGTATGTCGTTTTTCACGATTTCGGAGGATTTGAAAAAAAGGTGAAAATCACGCAAAAGCGAAAGGCTATAGTCCATGGTGTCGGAGGGCATACTATAGTATGTCGTTTTTCACGATTTCGGAGGATTTAAAAAAAAAGGTGAAAATCACGCAAAAGCGAAAGGCTATAGTCCATGGTCTCGGACCGCATACTAGTATTTCGTTTTTCACGATTTCGGAGGATTTAAAAAAAAAAGGTGAAAATCACGCAAAAGCGAAAGGCGTGTCGGAGGGCATACTATAGTATGTCGTTTTTCACGATTTCGGAGGATTAAAAAAAAAGGTGAAAATCACGCAAAAGCGAAAGGCTATAGTCCATGGTGTCGGAGGGCATACTATAGTATGTCGTTTTTCACGATTTCGGAGGATTTGAAAAAAAGGTGAAAATCACGCAAAAGCGAAAGGCTATAGTCCATGGTGTCGGAGGGCATACTATAGTATGTCGTTTTTCACGATTTCGGAGGATTTAAAAAAAAAGGTGAAAATCACGCAAAAGCGAAAGGCTATAGTCCATGGTGTCGGAGGGCATACTATAGTATGTCGTTTTTCACGATTTCGGAGGATTTGAAAAAAAGGTGAAAATCACGCAAAAGCGAAAGGCTATAGTCCATGGTGTCGGAGGGCATACTATAGTATGTAGTTTTTCACAATTTCGGAGGATTTGAAAAAAGGTGAAAATCACGCAAAAGCGAAAGGCTATAGTCCATGGTGTCGGAGGGCATACTATAGTATGTCGTTTTTCACGATTTCGGAGGATTTAAAAAAAAAGGTGAAAATCACGCAAAAGCGAAAGGCTATAGTCCATGGTGTCGGAGGGCATACTATAGTATGTCGTTTTTCACAATTTCGGAGGATTTGAAAAAAAGGTGAAAATCACGCAAAAGCGAAAGGCGTGTCGGAGGGCATACTATAGTATGTCGTTTTTCACGATTTCGGAGGATAAAAAAAAAAGGTGAAAATCACGCAAAAGCGAAAGGCTATAGTCCATGGTGTCGGAGGGCATACTATAGGATGTCGTTTTTCACGATTTCGGAGGATTTGAAAAAAAGGTGAAAATCACGCAAAAGCGAAAGGCTATAGTCCATGGTGTCGGAGGGCATACTATAGTATGTCGTTTTTCACAATTTCGGAGGATTTGAAAAAAAGGTGAAAATCACGCAAAAGCGAAAGGCTATAGTCCATGGTGTCGGAGGGCATACTATAGTATGTCGTTTTTCACGATTTCGGAGGATTTAAAAAAAAAGGTGAAAATCACGCAAAAGCGAAAGGCTATAGTCCATGGTGTCGGAGGGCATACTATAGTATGTCGTTTTTCACGATTTCGGAGGATTTGAAAAAAAGGTGAAAATCACGCAAAAGCGAAAGGCTATAGTCCATGGTGTCGGAGGGCATACTATAGTATGTCGTTTTTCACGATTTCGGAGGATTTGAAAAAAAGGTGAAAATCACGCAAAAGCGAAAGGCTATAGTCCATGGTGTCGGAGGGCATACTATAGTATGTCGTTTTTCACGATTTCGGAGGATTAAAAAAAAAGGTGAAAATCACGCAAAAGCGAAAGGCTATAGTCCATGGTGTCGGAGGGCATACTATAGTATGTCGTTTTTCACGATTTCGGAGGATTAAAAAAAAAGTGAAAATCACGCAAAAGCGAAAGGCTATAGTCCATGGTCTCGGACCGCATACTAGTATGTCGTTTTTCACGATTTCGGAGGATTTAAAAAAAAAAGGTGAAAATCACGCAAAAGCGAAAGGCGTGTCGGAGGGCATACTATAGTATGTCGTTTTTCACGATTTCGGAGGATTAAAAAAAAAGGTGAAAATCACGCAAAAGCGAAAGGCTATAGTCCATGGTGTCGGAGGGCATACTATAGTATGTCGTTTTTCACGATTTCGGAGGATTTGAAAAAAAGGTGAAAATCACGCAAAAGCGAAAGGCTATAGTCCATGGTGTCGGAGGGCATACTATAGTATGTCGTTTTTCACGATTTCGGAGGATTTAAAAAAAAAGGTGAAAATCACGCAAAAGCGAAAGGCTATAGTCCATGGTGTCGGAGGGCATACTATAGTATGTCGTTTTTCACGATTTCGGAGGATTTGAAAAAAAGGTGAAAATCACGCAAAAGCGAAAGGCTATAGTCCATGGTGTCGGAGGGCATACTATAGTATGTCGTTTTTCACGATTTCGGAGGATTTGAAAAAAAGGTGAAAATCACACAAAAGCGAAAGGCTATAGTCCATGGTGTCGGAGGGCATACTATAGTATGTCGTTTTTCACGATTTCGGAGGATTAAAAAAAAGGTGAAAATCACGCAAAAGGGAAAGGCTATAGTCCATGGTGTCGGAGGGCATACTATAGTATGTCGTTTTTCACGATTTCGGAGGGTTTGAAAAAAAGGTGAAAATCACGCAAAAGCTAAAGGCTATAGTCCATGGTGTCGGAGAGCATACTATAGTATGTCGTTTTTAACGATTTCGGAGGATTTAAAAAAAAAGGTGAAAATCACGCAAAAGCAAAAGGCTATAGTCCATGGTGTCAGGGGGCATACTATATAGTATGTCGTTTTTCACGATTTCGGAGGATTAAAAAAAAAGGTGAAAATCACGCAAAAGCGAAAGGCTATAGTCCATGGTGTCGGAGGGCATACTATAGTATGTCGTTTTTAACGATTTCGGAGGATTTAAAAAAAAAGGTGAAAATCACGCAAAAGCGAAAGGCTATAGTCCATGGTCTCGGACCGCATACTAGTATGTCGTTTTTCACGATTTCGGAGGATTTTAAAAAAAAAGGTGAAAATCACGCAAAAGCGAAAGGCTATAGTCCATGGTGTCGGAGGGCATACTATAGTATGTCGTTTTTCACGATTTCGGAGGATTTGAAAAAAAGGTGAAAATCACGCAAAAGCGAAAGGCTATAGTCCATGGTGTCGGAGGGCATACTATAGTATGTCGTTTTTCACGATTTCGGAGGATTTGAAAAAAAGGTGAAAATCACGCAAAAGCGAAAGGCTATAGTCCATGGTGTCGGAGGGCATACTATAGTATGTCGTTTTTCACGATTTCGGAGGATTTAAAAAAAAAGGTGAAAATCACGCAAAAGCGAAAGGCTATAGTCCATGGTGTCGGAGGGCATACTATAGTATGTCGTTTTTCACGATTTCGGAGGATTTTAAAAAAAAAGGTGAAAATCACGCAAAAGCGAAAGGCTATAGTCCATGGTGTCGGAGGGCATACTATAGTATGTGGTTTTTCACGATTTCGGAGGATTTAAAAAAAAAGGTGAAAATCACGCAAAAGCGAAAGGCTATCGTCCATGGTGTCGGAGGGCATACTATTGTATGTCGTTTTTCACGATTTCGGAGGATTTGAAAAAAAGGTGAAAATCACGCAAAAGCGAAAGGCTATAGTCCATGGTGTCGGAGAGCATACTATAGTATGTCGTTTTTAACGATTTCGGAGGATTTAAAAAAAAAAGGTGAAAATCACGCAAAAGCAAAAGGCTATAGTCCATGGTGTCGGAGGGCATACTATAGTATGTCGTTTTTCACGATTTCGGAGGATTAAAAAAAAAGGTGAAAATCACGCAAAAGCGAAAGGCTATAGTCCATGGTGTCGGAGGGCATACTATAGTATGTCGTTTTTCACGATTTCGGAGGATTTGAAAAAAAGGTGAAAATCACGCAAAAGCGAAAGGCTATAGTCCATGGTGTGGGAGGGCATACTATAGTATGTCGTTTTTCACGATTTCGGAGGATTTAAAAAAAAAGGTGAAAATCACGCAAAAGCGAAAGGCTATAGTCCATGTTGTCGGAGGGCATACTATAGTATGTCATTTTTCACGATTTCGGAGGATTTGAAAAAAAGGTGAAAATCACGCAAAAGCGAAAGGCTATAGTCCATGGTGTCGGAGGGCATACTATAGTATGTCGTTTTTCACGATTTCGGAGGATTAAAAAAAAAGGTGAAAATCACGCAAAAGCGAAAGGCTATAGTCCATGGTGTCGGAGGGCATACTATAGTATGTCGTTTTTCACGATTTCGGAGGATTTGAAAAAAAGGTGAAAATCACGCAAAAGCGAAAGGCTATAGTCCATGGTGTCGGAGAGCATACTATAGTATGTCGTTTTTAACGATTTCGGAGGATTTAAAAAAAAAGGTGAAAATCACGCAAAAGCAAAAGGCTATAGTCCATGGTGTCAGGGGGCATACTATATAGTATGTCGTTTTACACGATTTCGGAGGATTAAAAAAAAAGGTGAAAATCACGCAAAAGCGAAAGGCTATAGTCCATGGTGTCGGAGGGCATACTATAGTATGTCGTTTTTCACGATTTCGGAGGATTTGAAAAAAAGGTGAAAATCACGCAAAAGCGAAAGGCTATAGTCCATGGTGTCGGAGGGCATACTATAGTATGTCGTTTTTAACGATTTCGGAGGATTTAAAAAAAAAGGTGAAAATCGCGCAAAAGCGAAAGGCTATAGTCCATGGTCTCGGACCGCATACTAGTATGTCGTTTTTCACGATTTCGGAGGATTTTAAAAAAAAAGGTGAAAATCACGCAAAAGCGAAAGGCTATCGTCCATGGTGTCGGAGGGCATACTATTGTATGTCGTTTTTCACGATTTCGGAGGATTTGAAAAAAAGGTGAAAATCACGCAAAAGCGAAAGGCTATAGTCCATGGTGTCGGAGGGCATACTATAGTATGTCGTTTTTCACGATTTCGGAGGATTTAAAAAAAAAGGTGAAAATCACGCAAAAGCGAAAGGCTATAGTCCATGGTCTCGGACCGCATACTAGTATGTCGTTTTTCACGATTTTGGAGGATTTAAAAAAAAAAGGTGAAAATCACGCAAAAGCGAAAGGCTATAGTCCATGGTGTCGGAGGGCATACTATAGTATGTCGTTTTTAACGATTTCGGAGGATTTAAAAAAAAAGGTGAAAATCACGCAAAAGCAAAAGGCTATAGTCCATGGTGTCGGAGGGCATACTATAGTATGTCGTTTTTCACGATTTCGGAGGATTAAAAAAAAAGGTGAAAATCACACAAAAGCGAAAGGCTATAGTCCATGGTGTCGGAGGGCATACTATAGTATGTCGTTTTTCACGATTTCGGAGGATTTGAAAAAAAGGTGAAAATCACGCAAAAGCGAAAGGCTATAGTCCATGGTGTGGGAGGGCATACTATAGTATGTCGTTTTTCACGATTTCGGAGGATTTAAAAAAAAAGGTGAAAATCACGCAAAAGCGAAAGGCTATAGTCCATGTTGTCGGAGGGCATACTATAGTATGTCGTTTTTCACGATTTCGGAGGATTAAAAAAAAAGGTGAAAATCACGCAAAAGCGAAAGGCTATAGTCCATGGTGTCGGAGGGCATACTATAGTATGTCGTTTTTCACGATTTCGGAGGATTTAAAAAAAAAAAGGTGAAAATCACGCAAAAGCGAAAGGCTATAGTCCATGGTCTCGGACCGCATACTAGTATGTCGTTTTTCACGATTTTGGAGGATTTAAAAAAAAAAGGTGAAAATCACGCAAAAGCGAAAGGCTATAGTCCATGGTGTCGGAGGGCATACTATAGTATGTCGTTTTTCACGATTTCGGAGGATTTAAAAAAAAAAGGTGAAAATCACGCAAAAGCGAAAGGCTATAGTCCATGGTGTCGGAGGGCATACTATAGTATGTGGTTTTTCACGATTTTGGAGGATTTAAAAAAAAAGGTGAAAATCACGCAAAAGCGAAAGGCTATAGTCCATGGTGTCGGAGGGCATACTATAGTATGTCGTTTTTCACGATTTCGGAGGATTTGAAAAAAAGGTGAAAATCACGCAAAAGCGAAAGGCTATAGTCCATGGTGTCGGAGAGCATACTATAGTATGTCGTTTTTAACGATTTCGGAGGATTTAAAAAAAAGGTGAAAATCACGCGAAAGCAAAAGGCTATAGTCCATGGTGTCGGAGGGCATACTATAGTATGTCGTTTTTCCACGATTTCGGAGGATTAAAAAAAAAGGTGAAAATCACGCAAAAGCGAAAGGCTATAGTCCATGGTCTCGGACCGCATACTAGTATGTCGTTTTTCACGATTTCGGAGGATTTTTAAAAAAAAAGGTGAAAATCACGCAAAAGCGAAAGGCGTGTCGGAGGGCATACTATAGTATGTCGTTTTTCACGATTTCGGAGGATTAAAAAAAAAGGTGAAAATCACGCAAAAGCGAAAGGCTATAGTCCATGGTGTCGGAGGGCATACTATAGTATGTCGTTTTTCACGATTTCGGAGGATTTGAAAAAAAGGTGAAAATCACGCAAAAGCGAAAGGCTATAGTCCATGGTGTCGGAGGGCATACTATAGTATGTCGTTTTTCACGATTTCGGAGGATTAAAAAAAAAAGGTGAAAATCACGCAAAAGCGAAAGGCTATAGTACATGGTGTCGGAGGGCATACTATAGTATGTCGTTTTTCACGATTTCGGAGGATTTGAAAAAAAGGTGAAAATCACGCAAAAGCGAAAGGCTATAGTCCATGGTGTCGGAGGGCATACTATAGTATGTCGTTTTTCACGATTTCGGAGGATTTGAAAAAAAGGTGAAAATCACGCAAAAGCGAAAGGCTATAGTCCATGGTGTCGGAGGGCATACTATAGTATGTCGTTTTTCACGATTTCGGAGGATTTGAAAAAAAGGTGAAAATCACGCAAAAGCGAAAGGCTATAGTCCATGGTGTCGGAGGGCATACTATAGTATGTCGTTTTTCACGATTTCGGAGGATTTAAAAAAAAAGGTGAAAATCACGCAAAAGCGAAAGGCTATAGTCCATGGTGTCGGAGGGCATACTATAGTATGTCGTTTTTAACGATTTCGGAGGATTTAAAAAAAAGGTGAAAATCACGCGAAAGCAAAAGGCTATAGTCCATGGTGTCGGAGGGCATACTATAGTATGTCGTTTTTCACGATTTCGGAGGATTAAAAAAAAAGGTGAAAATCACGCAAAAGCGAAAGGCTATAGTCCATGGTGTCGGAGGGCATACTATAGTATGTCGTTTTTCACGATTTCGGAGGATTTGAAAAAAAGGTGAAAATCACGCAAAAGCGAAAGGCTATAGTCCATGGTGTCGGAGGGCATACTATAGTATGTCGTTTTTCACGATTTCGGAGGATTTAAAAAAAAAGGTGAAAATCACGCAAAAGCGAAAGGCTATAGTCCATGGTCTCGGACCGCATACTAGTATGTCGTTTTTCACGATTTCGGAGGATTTTAAAAAAAAAGGTGAAAATCACGCAAAAGCGAAAGGCGTGTCGGAGGGCATACTATAGTATGTCGTTTTTCACGATTTCGGAGGATTAAAAAAAAAGGTGAAAATCACGCAAAAGCGAAAGGCTATAGTCCATGGTGTCGGAGGGCATACTATAGTATGTCGTTTTTCACGATTTCGGAGGATTTGAAAAAAAGGTGAAAATCACGCAAAAGCGAAAGGCTATAGTCCATGGTGTCGGAGGGCATACTATAGTATGTCGTTTTTCACGATTTCGGAGGATTAAAAAAAAAGGTGAAAATCACGCAAAAGCGAAAGGCTATAGTCCATGGTGTCGGAGGGCATACTATAGTATGTCGTTTTTCACGATTTCGGAGGATTTGAAAAAAAGGTGAAAATCACGCAAAAGCGAAAGGCTATAGTCCATGGTGTCGGAGGGCATACTATAGTATGTCGTTTTTCACGATTTCGGAGGATTTAAAAAAAAAGGTGAAAATCACGCAAAAGCGAAAGGCTATAGTCCATGGTCTCGGACCGCATACTAGTATTTCGTTTTTCACGATTTCGGAGGATTTAAAAAAAAAAGGTGAAAATCACGCAAAAGCGAAAGGCGTGTCGGAGGGCATACTATAGTATGTCGTTTTTCACGATTTCGGAGGATTAAAAAAAAAGGTGAAAATCACGCAAAAGCGAAAGGCTATAGTCCATGGTGTCGGAGGGCATACTATAGTATGTCGTTTTTCACGATTTCGGAGGATTTGAAAAAAAGGTGAAAATCACGCAAAAGCGAAAGGCTATAGTCCATGGTGTCGGAGGGCATACTATAGTATGTCGTTTTTCACGATTTCGGAGGATTTAAAAAAAAAGGTGAAAATCACGCAAAAGCGAAAGGCTATAGTCCATGGTGTCGGAGGGCATACTATAGTATGTCGTTTTTCACGATTTCGGAGGATTTGAAAAAAAGGTGAAAATCACGCAAAAGCGAAAGGCTATAGTCCATGGTGTCGGAGGGCATACTATAGTATGTCGTTTTTCACAATTTCGGAGGATTTGAAAAAAAGGTGAAAATCACGCAAAAGCGAAAGGCTATAGTCCATGGTGTCGGAGGGCATACTATAGTATGTCGTTTTTCACGATTTCGGAGGATTTAAAAAAAAAAGGTGAAAATCACGCAAAAGCGAAAGGCTATAGTCCATGGTGTCGGAGGGCATACTATAGTATGTCGTTTTTCACGATTTCGGAGGATTTGAAAAAAAGGTGAAAATCACGCAAAAGCGAAAGGCTATAGTCCATGGTGTCGGAGGGCATACTATAGTATGTCGTTTTTCACGATTTCGGAGGATTTTAAAAAAAAGGTGAAAATCACGCAAAAGCGAAAGGCTATAGTCCATGGTCTCGGACCGCATACTAGTATGTCGTTTTTCACGATTTCGGAGGATTAAAAAAAAAGGTGAAAATCACGCAAAAGCGAAAGGCTATAGTCCATGGTGTCGGAGGGCATACTATAGTATGTCGTTTTTCACGATTTCGGAGGATTTGAAAAAAAGGTGAAAATCACGCAAAAGCGAAAGGCTATAGTCCATGGTGTCGGAGGGCATACTATAGTATGTCGTTTTTCACGATTTCGGAGGATTTGAAAAAAAGGTGAAAATCACGCAAAAGCGAAAGGCTATAGTCCATGGTGTCGGAGGGCATACTATAGTATGTCGTTTTTCACGATTTCGGAGGATTAAAAAAAAAGGTGAAAATCACGCAAAAGCGAAAGGCTATAGTCCATGGTGTCGGAGGGCATACTATAGTATGTCGTTTTTCACGATTTCGGAGGATTTGAAAAAAAGGTGAAAATCACGCAAAAGCGAAAGGCTATAGTCCATGGTGTCGGAGGGCATACTATAGTATGTCGTTTTTCACGATTTCGGAGGATTTAAAAAAAAAGGTGAAAATCACGCAAAAGCGAAAGGCTATAGTCCATGGTCTCGGACCGCATACTAGTATTTCGTTTTTCACGATTTCGGAGGATTTAAAAAAAAAAGGTGAAAATCACGCAAAAGCGAAAGGCGTGTCGGAGGGCATACTATAGTATGTCGTTTTTCACGATTTCGGAGGATTAAAAAAAAAGGTGAAAATCACGCAAAAGCGAAAGGCTATAGTCCATGGTGTCGGAGGGCATACTATAGTATGTCGTTTTTCACGATTTCGGAGGATTTGAAAAAAAGGTGAAAATCACGCAAAAGCGAAAGGCTATAGTCCATGGTGTCGGAGGGCATACTATAGTATGTCGTTTTTCACGATTTCGGAGGATTTAAAAAAAAAGGTGAAAATCACGCAAAAGCGAAAGGCTATAGTCCATGGTGTCGGAGGGCATACTATAGTATGTCGTTTTTCACGATTTCGGAGGATTTGAAAAAAAGGTGAAAATCACGCAAAAGCGAAAGGCTATAGTCCATGGTGTCGGAGGGCATACTATAGTATGTCGTTTTTCACAATTTCGGAGGATTTGAAAAAAGGTGAAAATCACGCAAAAGCGAAAGGCTATAGTCCATGGTGTCGGAGGGCATACTATAGTATGTCGTTTTTCACGATTTCGGAGGATTTAAAAAAAAAGGTGAAAATCACGCAAAAGCGAAAGGCTATAGTCCATGGTGTCGGAGGGCATACTATAGTATGTCGTTTTTCACGATTTCGGAGGATTTGAAAAAAAGGTGAAAATCACGCAAAAGCGAAAGGCTATAGTCCATGGTGTCGGAGGGCATACTATAGTATGTCGTTTTTCACGATTTCGGAGGATTTGAAAAAAAGGTGAAAATCACGCAAAAGCGAAAGGCTATAGTCCATGGTGTCGGAGGGCATACTATAGTATGTCGTTTTTCACGATTTCGGAGGATTTGAAAAAAAGGTGAAAATCACGCAAAAGCGAAAGGCTATAGTCCATGGTGTCGGAGGGCATACTATAGTATGTCGTTTTTCACGATTTCGGAGGATTTGAAAAAAAGGTGAAAATCACGCAAAAGCGAAAGGCTATAGTCCATGGTGTCGGAGGGCATACTATAGTATGTCGTTTTTCACAATTTCGGAGGATTTGAAAAAAGGTGAAAATCACGCAAAAGCGAAAGGCTATAGTCCATGGTGTCGGAGGGCATACTATAGTATGTCGTTTTTCACGATTTCGGAGGATTTAAAAAAAAAGGTGAAAATCACGCAAAAGCGAAAGGCTATAGTCCATGGTGTCGGAGGGCATACTATAGTATGTCGTTTTTCACGATTTCGGAGGATTTGAAAAAAAGGTGAAAATCACGCAAAAGCGAAAGGCTATAGTCCATGGTGTCGGAGGGCATACTATAGTATGTCGTTTTTCACGATTTCGGAGGATTTGAAAAAAAGGTGAAAATCACGCAAAAGCGAAAGGCTATAGTCCATGGTGTCGGAGGGCATACTATAGTATGTCGTTTTTCACGATTTCGGAGGATTTGAAAAAAAGGTGAAAATCACGCAAAAGCGAAAGGCTATAGTCCATGGTGTCGGAGGGCATACTATAGTATGTCGTTTTTCACGATTTCGGAGGATTTGAAAAAAAGGTGAAAATCACGCAAAAGCGAAAGGCTATAGTCCATGGTGTCGGAGAGCATACTATAGTATGTCGTTTTTAACGATTTCGGAGGATTTAAAAAAAAGGTGAAAATCACGCGAAAGCAAAAGGCTATAGTCCATGGTGTCGGAGGGCATACTATAGTATGTCGTTTTTCACGATTTCGGAGGATAAAAAAAAAAGGTGAAAATCACGCAAAAGCGAAAGGCTATAGTCCATGGTGTCGGAGGGCATACTATAGTATGTCGTTTTTCACGATTTCGGAGGATTTGAAAAAAAGGTGAAAATCACGCAAAAGCGAAAGGCTATAGTCCATGGTGTCGGAGGGCATACTATAGTATGTCGTTTTTCACGATTTCGGAGGATTTAAAAAAAAAGGTAAAAATCACGCAAAAGCGAAAGGCTATAGTCCATGGTCTCGGACCGCATACTAGTATGTCGTTTTTCACGATTTCGGAGGATTTAAAAAAAAAAGGTGAAAATCACGCAAAAGCGAAAGGCGTGTCGGAGGGCATACTATAGTATGTCGTTTTTCACGATTTCGGAGGATTAAAAAAAAAGGTGAAAATCACGCAAAAGCGAAAGGCTATAGTCCATGGTGTCGGAGGGCATACTATAGTATGTCGTTTTTCACGATTTCGGAGGATTTGAAAAAAAGGTGAAAATCACGCAAAAGCGAAAGGCTATAGTCCATGGTGTCGGAGGGCATACTATAGTATGTCGTTTTTCACGATTTCGGAGGATTTAAAAAAAAAGGTGAAAATCACGCAAAAGCGAAAGGCTATAGTCCATGGTGTCGGAGGGCATACTATAGTATGTCGTTTTTCACGATTTCGGAGGATTTGAAAAAAAGGTGAAAATCACGCAAAAGCGAAAGGCTATAGTCCATGGTGTCGGAGGGCATACTATAGTATGTCGTTTTTCACGATTTCGGAGGATTTGAAAAAAAGGTGAAAATCACGCAAAAGCGAAAGGCTATAGTCCATGGTGTCGGAGGGCATACTATAGTATGTCGTTTTTCACGATTTCGGAGGATTAAAAAAAAAGGTGAAAATCACGCAAAAGCGAAAGGCTATAGTCCATGGTGTCGGAGGGCATACTATAGTATGTCGTTTTTCACGATTTCGGAGGATTTAAAAAAAAAGGTGAAAATCACGCAAAAGCGAAAGGCTATAGTCCATGGTCTCGGACCGCATACTAGTATGTCGTTTTTCACGATTTTGGAGGATTTAAAAAAAAAAGGTGAAAATCACGCAAAAGCGAAAGGCTATAGTCCATGGTGTCGGAGGGCATACTATAGTATGTCGTTTTTCACGATTTCGGAGGATTTAAAAAAAAAAGGTGAAAATCACGCAAAAGCGAAAGGCTATAGTCCATGGTGTCGGAGGGCATACTATAGTATGTCGTTTTTCACGATTTCGGAGGATTAAAAAAAAAGGTGAAAATCACGCAAAAGCGAAAGGCTATAGTCCATGGTGTCGGAGGGCATACTATAGTATGTCGTTTTTCACGATTTCGGAGGATTTAAAAAAAAAGGTGAAAATCACGCAAAAGCGAAAGGCTATAGTCCATGGTCTCGGACCGCATACTAGTATGTCGTTTTTCACGATTTTGGAGGATTTAAAAAAAAAAAGGTGAAAATCACGCAAAAGCGAAAGGCTATAGTCCATGGTCTCGGACCGCATACTAGTATGTCGTTTTTCACGATTTTGGAGGATTAAAAAAAAAAGGTGAAAATCACGCAAAAGCGAAAGGCTATAGTCCATGGTGTCGGAGGGCATACTATAGTATGTCGTTTTTCACGATTTCGGAGGATTTGAAAAAAAGGTGAAAATCACGCAAAAGCGAAAGGCTATAGTCCATGGTGTCGGAGGGCATACTATAGTATGTCGTTTTTCACGATTTCGGAGGATTTAAAAAAAAAGGTGAAAATCACGCAAAAGCGAAAGGCTATAGTCCATGGTGTCGGAGGGCATACTATAGTATGTCGTTTTTCACGATTTCGGAGGATTTGAAAAAAAGGTGAAAATCACGCAAAAGCGAAAGGCTATAGTCCATGGTGTCGGAGGGCATACTATAGTATGTCGTTTTTCACGATTTCGGAGGATTTGAAAAAAAGGTGAAAATCACGCAAAAGCGAAAGGCTATAGTCCATGGTGTCGGAGGGCATACTATAGTATGTCGTTTTTCACGATTTCGGAGGATTAAAAAAAAAGGTGAAAATCACGCAAAAGCGAAAGGCTATAGTCCATGGTGTCGGAGGGCATACTATAGTATGTCGTTTTTCACGATTTCGGAGGATTTAAAAAAAAAGGTGAAAATCACGCAAAAGCGAAAGGCTATAGTCCATGGTCTCGGACCGCATACTAGTATGTCGTTTTTCACGATTTTGGAGGATTTAAAAAAAAAAGGTGAAAATCACGCAAAAGCGAAAGGCTATAGTCCATGGTGTCGGAGGGCATACTATAGTATGTCGTTTTTCACGATTTCGGAGGATTTGAAAAAAAGGTGAAAATCCCGCAAAAGCGAAAGGCTATAGTCCATGGTGTCGGAGGGCATACTATAGTATGTCGTTTTTCACGATTTCGGAGGATTTAAAAAAAAAGGTGAAAATCACGCAAAAGCGAAAGGCTATAGTCCATGGTGTCGGAGGGCATACTATAGTATGTCGTTTTTCACGATTTCGGAGGATTTGAAAAAAAGGTGAAAATCACGCAAAAGCGAAAGGCTATAGTCCATGGTGTCGGAGGGCATACTATAGTATGTCGTTTTTCACGATTTCGGAGGATTTGAAAAAAAGGTGAAAATCACGCAAAAGCGAAAGGCTATAGTCCATGGTGTCGGAGGGCATACTATAGTATGTCGTTTTTCACGATTTCGGAGGATTTAAAAAAAAAGGTGAAAATCACGCAAAAGCGAAAGGCTATAGTCCATGGTCTCGGACCGCATACTAGTATGTCGTTTTTCACGATTTCGGAGGATTTAAAAAAAAAAGGTGAAAATCACGCAAAAGCGAAAGGCGTGTCGGAGGGCATACTATAGTATGTCGTTTTTCACGATTTCGGAGGATTAAAAAAAAAGGTGAAAATCACGCAAAAGCGAAAGGCTATAGTCCATGGTGTCGGAGGGCATACTATAGTATGTCGTTTTTCACGATTTCGGAGGATTTGAAAAAAAGGTGAAAATCACGCAAAAGCGAAAGGCTATAGTCCATGGTGTCGGAGGGCATACTATAGTATGTCGTTTTTCACGATTTCGGAGGATTTAAAAAAAAAGGTGAAAATCACGCAAAAGCGAAAGGCTATAGTCCATGGTCTCGGACCGCATACTAGTATGTCGTTTTTCACGATTTCGGAGGATTTAAAAAAAAAAGGTGAAAATCACGCAAAAGCGAAAGGCGTGTCGGAGGGCATACTATAGTATGTCGTTTTTCACGATTTCGGAGGATTAAAAAAAAAGGTGAAAATCACGCAAAAGCGAAAGGCTATAGTCCATGGTGTCGGAGGGCATACTATAGTATGTCGTTTTTCACGATTTCGGAGGATTTGAAAAAAAGGTGAAAATCACGCAAAAGCGAAAGGCTATAGTCCATGGTGTCGGAGGGCATACTATAGTATGTCGTTTTTCACGATTTCGGAGGATTTAAAAAAAAAGGTGAAAATCACGCAAAAGCGAAAGGCTATAGTCCATGGTGTCGGAGGGCATACTATAGTATGTCGTTTTTCACGATTTCGGAGGATTTGAAAAAAAGGTGAAAATCACGCAAAAGCGAAAGGCTATAGTCCATGGTGTCGGAGGGCATACTATAGTATGTCGTTTTTCACGATTTCGGAGGATTTGAAAAAAAGGTGAAAATCACGCAAAAGCGAAAGGCTATAGTCCATGGTGTCGGAGGGCATACTATAGTATGTCGTTTTTCACGATTTCGGA
Source organism: Electrona antarctica (assembly GCF_951216825.1). Classification (NCBI taxonomy): domain Eukaryota; kingdom Metazoa; phylum Chordata; class Actinopteri; order Myctophiformes; family Myctophidae; genus Electrona; species Electrona antarctica. The sequence continues at coordinate 88,576 of NW_027636990.1, read as the reverse complement.
GGATTAAAAAAAAAGGTGAAAATCACGCAAAAGCGAAAGGCTATAGTCCATGGTGTCGGAGGGCATACTATAGTATGTCGTTTTTCACGATTTCGGAGGATTTAAAAAAAAAGGTGAAAATCACGCAAAAGCGAAAGGCTATAGTCCATGGTCTCGGACCGCATACTAGTATGTCGTTTTTCACGATTTTGGAGGATTTAAAAAAAAAAGGTGAAAATCACGCAAAAGCGAAAGGCTATAGTCCATGGTGTCGGAGGGCATACTATAGTATGTCGTTTTTCACGATTTCGGAGGATTTAAAAAAAAAAGGTGAAAATCACGCAAAAGCGAAAGGCTATAGTCCATGGTGTCGGAGGGCATACTATAGTATGTCGTTTTTCACGATTTCGGAGGATTAAAAAAAAAGGTGAAAATCACGCAAAAGCGAAAGGCTATAGTCCATGGTGTCGGAGGGCATACTATAGTATGTCGTTTTTCACGATTTCGGAGGATTTAAAAAAAAAGGTGAAAATCACGCAAAAGCGAAAGGCTATAGTCCATGGTCTCGGACCGCATACTAGTATGTCGTTTTTCACGATTTTGGAGGATTTAAAAAAAAAAAGGTGAAAATCACGCAAAAGCGAAAGGCTATAGTCCATGGTGTCGGAGGGCATACTATAGTATGTCGTTTTTCACGATTTCGGAGGATTTGAAAAAAATGTGAAAATCACGCAAAAGCGAAAGGCTATAGTCCATGGTGTCGGAGAGCATACTATAGTATGTCGTTTTTAACGATTTCGGAGGATTAAAAAAAAAGGTGAAAATCACGCAAAAGCGAAAGGCTATAGTCCATGGTGTCGGAGGGCATACTATAGTATGTCGTTTTTCACGATTTCGGAGGATTTGAAAAAAATGTGAAAATCACGGAAAAGCGAAAGGCTATAGTCCATGGTGTCGGAGAGCATACTATAGTATGTCGTTTTTAACGATTTCGGAGGATTAAAAAAAAAGGTGAAAATCACGCAAAAGCGAAAGGCTATAGTCCATGGTGTCGGAGGGCATACTATAGTATGTCGTTTTTCACGATTTCGGAGGATTTGAAAAAAAGGTGAAAATCACGCAAAAGCGAAAGGCTATAGTCCATGGTGTCGGAGGGCATACTATAGTATGTCGTTTTTCACGATTTCGGAGGATTTAAAAAAAAAGGTGAAAATCACGCAAAAGCGAAAGGCTATAGTCCATGGTCTCGGACCGCATACTAGTATGTCGTTTTTCACGATTTTGGAGGATTTAAAAAAAAAAGTGAAAATCACGCAAAAGCGAAAGGCTATAGTCCATGGTGTCGGAGGGCATACTATAGTATGTCGTTTTTCACGATTTCGGAGGATTTGAAAAAAATGTGAAAATCACGCAAAAGCGAAAGGCTATAGTCCATGGTGTCGGAGGGCATACTATAGTATGTCGTTTTTCACGATTTCGGAGGATTAAAAAAAAAGGTGAAAATCACGCAAAAGCGAAAGGCTATAGTCCATGGTGTCGGAGGGCATACTATAGTATGTCGTTTTTCACGATTTCGGAGGATTTGAAAAAAAGGTGAAAATCACGCAAAAGCGAAAGGCTATAGTCCATGGTGTCGGAGGGCATACTATAGTATGTCGTTTTTCACGATTTCGGAGGATTTAAAAAAAAAAGGTGAAAATCACGCAAAAGCGAAAGGCTATAGTCCATGGTCTCGGACCGCATACTAGTATGTCGTTTTTCACGATTTCGGAGGATTTAAAAAAAAAAGGTGAAAATCACGCAAAAGCGAAAGGCGTGTCGGAGGGCATACTATAGTATGTCGTTTTTCACGATTTCGGAGGATTAAAAAAAAGTGAAAATCACGCAAAAGCGAAAGGCTATAGTCCATGGTGTCGGAGGGCATACAATAGTATGTCGTTTTTCACGATTTCGGAGGATTAAAAAAAAAGGTGAAAATCACGCAAAAGCGAAAGGCTATAGTCCATGGTGTCGGAGGGCATACTATAGTATGTCGTTTTTCACGATTTCGGAGGATTTAAAAAAAAAGGTGAAAATCACGCAAAAGCGAAAGGCTATAGTCCATGGTCTCGGACCGCATACTAGTATGTCGTTTTTCACGATTTTGGAGGATTTAAAAAAAAAAGGTGAAAATCACGCAAAAGCGAAAGGCTATAGTCCATGGTGTCGGAGGGCATACTATAGTATGTCGTTTTTCACGATTTCGGAGGATTTAAAAAAAAAAGGTGAAAATCACGCAAAAGCGAAAGGCTATAGTCCATGGTGTCGGAGGGCATACTATAGTATGTCGTTTTTCACGATTTCGGAGGATTAAAAAAAAAGGTGAAAATCACGCAAAAGCGAAAGGCTATAGTCCATGGTGTCGGAGGGCATACTATAGTATGTCGTTTTTCACGATTTCGGAGGATTTAAAAAAAAAGGTGAAAATCACGCAAAAGCGAAAGGCTATAGTCCATGGTCTCGGACCGCATACTAGTATGTCGTTTTTCACGATTTTGGAGGATTTTTAAAAAAAAAGGTGAAAATCACGCAAAAGCGAAAGGCTATAGTCCATGGTGTCGGAGGGCATACTATAGTATGTCGTTTTTCACGATTTCGGAGGATTTGAAAAAAATGTGAAAATCACGCAAAAGCGAAAGGCTATAGTCCATGGTGTCGGAGAGCATACTATAGTATGTCGTTTTTAACGATTTCGGAGGATTAAAAAAAAAGGTGAAAATCACGCAAAAGCGAAAGGCTATAGTCCATGGTGTCGGAGGGCATACTATAGTATGTCGTTTTTCACGATTTCGGAGGATTTGAAAAAAATGTGAAAATCACGGAAAAGCGAAAGGCTATAGTCCATGGTGTCGGAGAGCATACTATAGTATGTCGTTTTTAACGATTTCGGAGGATTAAAAAAAAAGGTAAAAATCACGCAAAAGCGAAAGGCTATAGTCCATGGTGTCGGAGGGCATACTATAGTATGTCGTTTTTCACGATTTCGGAGGATTTGAAAAAAAGGTGAAAATCACGCAAAAGCGAAAGGCTATAGTCCATGGTGTCGGAGGGCATACTATAGTATGTCGTTTTTCACGATTTCGGAGGATTTAAAAAAAAAGGTGAAAATCACGCAAAAGCGAAAGGCTATAGTCCATGGTCTCGGACCGCATACTAGTATGTCGTTTTTCACGATTTTGGAGGATTTAAAAAAAAAAGGTGAAAATCACGCAAAAGCGAAAGGCTATAGTCCATGGTGTCGGAGGGCATACTATAGTATGTCGTTTTTCACGATTTCGGAGGATTTGAAAAAAATGTGAAAATCACGCAAAAGCGAAAGGCTATAGTCCATGGTGTCGGAGAGCATACTATAGTATGTCGTTTTTAACGATTTCGGAGGATTAAAAAAAAAGGTGAAAATCACGCAAAAGCGAAAGGCTATAGTCCATGGTGTCGGAGGGCATACTATAGTATGTCGTTTTTCACGATTTCGGAGGATTTGAAAAAAAGGTGAAAATCACGCAAAAGCGAAAGGCTATAGTCCATGGTGTCGGAGGGCATACTATAGTATGTCGTTTTTCACGATTTCGGAGGATTTGAAAAAAAGGTGAAAATCACGCAAAAGCGAAAGGCTATAGTCCATGGTGTCGGAGGGCATACTATAGTATGTCGTTTTTCACGATTTCGGAGGATTTAAAAAAAAGGTGAAAATCACGCAAAAGCGAAAGGCTATAGTCCATGGTGTCGGAGGGCATACTATAGTATGTCGTTTTTCACGATTTCGGAGGATTTAAAAAAAAATGTGAAAATCACGCAAAAGCGAAAGGCTATAGTCCATGGTGTCGGAGAGCATACTATAGTATGTCGTTTTTAACGATTTCGGAGGATTAAAAAAAAAGGTGAAAATCACGCAAAAGCGAAAGGCTATAGTCCATGGTGTCGGAGGGCATACTATAGTATGTCGTTTTTCACGATTTCGGAGGATTTGAAAAAAATGTGAAAATCACGGAAAAGCGAAAGGCTATAGTCCATGGTGTCGGAGAGCATACTATAGTATGTCGTTTTTAACGATTTCGGAGGATTAAAAAAAAAGGTGAAAATCACGCAAAAGCGAAAGGCTATAGTCCATGGTGTCGGAGGGCATACTATAGTATGTCGTTTTTCACGATTTCGGAGGATTTGAAAAAAAGGTGAAAATCACGCAAAAGCGAAAGGCTATAGTCCATGGTGTCGGAGGGCATACTATAGTATGTCGTTTTTCACGATTTCGGAGGATTTAAAAAAAAAGGTGAAAATCACGCAAAAGCGAAAGGCTATAGTCCATGGTCTCGGACCGCATACTAGTATGTCGTTTTTCACGATTTTGGAGGATTTAAAAAAAAAAGGTGAAAATCACGCAAAAGCGAAAGGCTATAGTCCATGGTGTCGGAGGGCATACTATAGTATGTCGTTTTTCACGATTTCGGAGGATTTGAAAAAAAGGTGAAAATCACGCAAAAGCGAAAGGCTATAGTCCATGGTGTCGGAGGGCATACTATAGTATGTCGTTTTTCACGATTTCGGAGGATTTGAAAAAAAGGTGAAAATCACGCAAAAGCGAAAGGCTATAGTCCATGGTGTCGGAGGGCATACTATAGTATGTCGTTTTTCACGATTTCGGAGGATTAAAAAAAAAGGTGAAAATCACGCAAAAGCGAAAGGCTATAGTCCATGGTGTCGGAGGGCATACTATAGTATGTCGTTTTTCACGATTTCGGAGGATTTAAAAAAAAAGGTGAAAATCACGCAAAAGCGAAAGGCTATAGTCCATGGTCTCGGACCGCATACTAGTATGTCGTTTTTCACGATTTTGGAGGATTTAAAAAAAAAAGGTGAAAATCACGCAAAAGCGAAAGGCTATAGTCCATGGTGTCGGAGGGCATACTATAGTATGTCGTTTTTCACGATTTCGGAGGATTTAAAAAAAAAAGGTGAAAATCACGCAAAAGCGAAAGGCTATAGTCCATGGTGTCGGAGGGCATACTATAGTATGTCGTTTTTCACGATTTCGGAGGATTAAAAAAAAAGGTGAAAATCACGCAAAAGCGAAAGGCTATAGTCCATGGTGTCGGAGGGCATACTATAGTATGTCGTTTTTCACGATTTCGGAGGATTTAAAAAAAAAGGTGAAAATCACGCAAAAGCGAAAGGCTATAGTCCATGGTCTCGGACCGCATACTAGTATGTCGTTTTTCACGATTTTGGAGGATTTAAAAAAAAAAAGGTGAAAATCACGCAAAAGCGAAAGGCTATAGTCCATGGTGTCGGAGGGCATACTATAGTATGTCGTTTTTCACGATTTCGGAGGATTTGAAAAAAATGTGAAAATCACGCAAAAGCGAAAGGCTATAGTCCATGGTGTCGGAGAGCATACTATAGTATGTCGTTTTTAACGATTTCGGAGGATTAAAAAAAAAGGTGAAAATCACGCAAAAGCGAAAGGCTATAGTCCATGGTGTCGGAGGGCATACTATAGTATGTCGTTTTTCACGATTTCGGAGGATTTGAAAAAAATGTGAAAATCACGGAAAAGCGAAAGGCTATAGTCCATGGTGTCGGAGAGCATACTATAGTATGTCGTTTTTAACGATTTCGGAGGATTAAAAAAAAAGGTGAAAATCACGCAAAAGCGAAAGGCTATAGTCCATGGTGTCGGAGGGCATACTATAGTATGTCGTTTTTCACGATTTCGGAGGATTTGAAAAAAAGGTGAAAATCACGCAAAAGCGAAAGGCTATAGTCCATGGTGTCGGAGGGCATACTATAGTATGTCGTTTTTCACGATTTCGGAGGATTTAAAAAAAAAGGTGAAAATCACGCAAAAGCGAAAGGCTATAGTCCATGGTCTCGGACCGCATACTAGTATGTCGTTTTTCACGATTTTGGAGGATTTAAAAAAAAAAGGTGAAAATCACGCAAAAGCGAAAGGCTATAGTCCATGGTGTCGGAGGGCATACTATAGTATGTCGTTTTTCACGATTTCGGAGGATTTGAAAAAAATGTGAAAATCACGCAAAAGCGAAAGGCTATAGTCCATGGTGTCGGAGGGCATACTATAGTATGTCGTTTTTCACGATTTCGGAGGATTAAAAAAAAAGGTGAAAATCACGCAAAAGCGAAAGGCTATAGTCCATGGTGTCGGAGGGCATACTATAGTATGTCGTTTTTCACGATTTCGGAGGATTTGAAAAAAAGGTGAAAATCACGCAAAAGCGAAAGGCTATAGTCCATGGTGTCGGAGGGCATACTATAGTATGTCGTTTTTCACGATTTCGGAGGATTTAAAAAAAAAGGTGAAAATCACGCAAAAGCGAAAGGCTATAGTCCATGGTCTCGGACCGCATACTAGTATGTCGTTTTTCACGATTTCGGAGGATTTAAAAAAAAAAGGTGAAAATCACGCAAAAGCGAAAGGCGTGTCGGAGGGCATACTATAGTATGTCGTTTTTCACGATTTCGGAGGATTAAAAAAAAAGGTGAAAATCACGCAAAAGCGAAAGGCTATAGTCCATGGTGTCGGAGGGCATACAATAGTATGTCGTTTTTCACGATTTCGGAGGATTAAAAAAAAAGGTGAAAATCACGCAAAAGCGAAAGGCTATAGTCCATGGTGTCGGAGGGCATACTATAGTATGTCGTTTTTCACGATTTCGGAGGATTTAAAAAAAAAGGTGAAAATCACGCAAAAGCGAAAGGCTATAGTCCATGGTCTCGGACCGCATACTAGTATGTCGTTTTTCACGATTTTGGAGGATTTTAAAAAAAAAGGTGAAAATCACGCAAAAGCGAAAGGCTATAGTCCATGGTGTCGGAGGGCATACTATAGTATGTCGTTTTTCACGATTTCGGAGGATTTAAAAAAAAAAGGTGAAAATCACGCAAAAGCGAAAGGCTATAGTCCATGGTGTCGGAGGGCATACTATAGTATGTCGTTTTTCACGATTTCGGAGGATTAAAAAAAAAGGTGAAAATCACGCAAAAGCGAAAGGCTATAGTCCATGGTGTCGGAGGGCATACTATAGTATGTCGTTTTTCACGATTTCGGAGGATTTTAAAAAAAAGGTGAAAATCACGCAAAAGCGAAAGGCTATAGTCCATGGTCTCGGACCGCATACTAGTATGTAGTTTTTCACGATTTTGGAGGATTTAAAAAAAAAAAGGTGAAAATCACGCAAAAGCGAAAGGCTATAGTCCATGGTGTCGGAGGGCATACTATAGTATGTCGTTTTTCACGATTTCGGAGGATTTGAAAAAAATGTGAAAATCACGCAAAAGCGAAAGGCTATAGTCCATGGTGTCGGAGAGCATACTATAGTATGTCGTTTTTAACGATTTCGGAGGATTAAAAAAAAAGGTGAAAATCACGCAAAAGCGAAAGGCTATAGTCCATGGTGTCGGAGGGCATACTATAGTATGTCGTTTTTCACGATTTCGGAGGATTTGAAAAAAATGTGAAAATCACGGAAAAGCGAAAGGCTATAGTCCATGGTGTCGGAGAGCATACTATAGTATGTCGTTTTTAACGATTTCGGAGGATTAAAAAAAAAGGTGAAAATCACGCAAAAGCGAAAGGCTATAGTCCATGGTGTCGGAGGGCATACTATAGTATGTCGTTTTTCACGATTTCGGAGGATTTGAAAAAAAGGTGAAAATCACGCAAAAGCGAAAGGCTATAGTCCATGGTGTCGGAGGGCATACTATAGTATGTCGTTTTTCACGATTTCGGAGGATTTAAAAAAAAAGGTGAAAATCACGCAAAAGCGAAAGGCTATAGTCCATGGTCTCGGACCGCATACTAGTATGTCGTTTTTCACGATTTTGGAGGATTTAAAAAAAAAAGGTGAAAATCACGCAAAAGCGAAAGGCTATAGTCCATGGTGTCGGAGGGCATACTATAGTATGTCGTTTTTCACGATTTCGGAGGATTTGAAAAAAATGTGAAAATCACGCAAAAGCGAAAGGCTATAGTCCATGGTGTCGGAGAGCATACTATAGTATGTCGTTTTTAACGATTTCGGAGGATTAAAAAAAAAGGTGAAAATCACGCAAAAGCGAAAGGCTATAGTCCATGGTGTCGGAGGGCATACTATAGTATGTCGTTTTTCACGATTTCGGAGGATTTGAAAAAAAGGTGAAAATCACGCAAAAGCGAAAGGCTATAGTCCATGGTGTCGGAGAGCATACTATAGTATGTCGTTTTTCACGATTTCGGAGGATTTGAAAAAAAGGTGAAAATCACGCAAAAGCGAAAGGCTATAGTCCATGGTGTCGGAGGGCATACTATAGTATGTCGTTTTTCACGATTTCGGAGGATTTGAAAAAAAGGTGAAAATCACGCAAAAGCGAAAGGCTATAGTCCATGGTGTCGGAGGGCATACTATAGTATGTCGTTTTTCACGATTTCGGAGGATTTAAAAAAAAGGTGAAAATCACGCAAAAGCGAAAGGCTATAGTCCATGGTGTCGGAGGGCATACTATAGTATGTCGTTTTTCACGATTTCGGAGGATTTAAAAAAAAAATTGAAAATCACGCAAAAGCGAAAGGCTATAGTCCATGGTGTCGGAGAGCATACTATAGTATGTCGTTTTTAACGATTTCGGAGGATTAAAAAAAAAGGTGAAAATCACGCAAAAGCGAAAGGCTATAGTCCATGGTGTCGGAGGGCATACTATAGTATGTCGTTTTTCACGATTTCGGAGGATTTGAAAAAAATTTGAAAATCACGGAAAAGCGAAAGGCTATAGTCCATGGTGTCGGAGAGCATACTATAGTATGTCGTTTTTAACGATTTCGGAGGATTAAAAAAAAAGGTGAAAATCACGCAAAAGCGAAAGGCTATAGTCCATGGTGTCGGAGGGCATACTATAGTATGTCGTTTTTCACGATTTCGGAGGATTTGAAAAAAAGGTGAAAATCACGCAAAAGCGAAAGGCTATAGTCCATGGTGTCGGAGGGCATACTATAGTATGTCGTTTTTCACGATTTCGGAGGATTTAAAAAAAAAGGTGAAAATCACGCAAAAGCGAAAGGCTATAGTCCATGGTCTCGGACCGCATACTAGTATGTCGTTTTTCACGATTTTGGAGGATTTAAAAAAAAAAGGTGAAAATCACGCAAAAGCGAAAGGCTATAGTCCATGGTGTCGGAGGGCATACTATAGTATGTCGTTTTTCACGATTTCGGAGGATTTGAAAAAAATGTGAAAATCACGCAAAAGCGAAAGGCTATAGTCCATGGTGTCGGAGAGCATACTATAGTATGTCGTTTTTAACGATTTCGGAGGATTAAAAAAAAAGGTGAAAATCACGCAAAAGCGAAAGGCTATAGTCCATGGTGTCGGAGGGCATACTATAGTATGTAGTTTTTCACGATTTCGGAGGATTTGAAAAAAAGGTGAAAATCACGCAAAAGCGAAAGGCTATAGTCCATGGTGTCGGAGGGCATACTATAGTATGTCGTTTTTCACGATTTCGGAGGATTTGAAAAAAAGGTGAAAATCACGCAAAAGCGAAAGGCTATAGTCCATGGTGTCGGAGGGCATACTATAGTATGTCGTTTTTCACGATTTCGGAGGATTTAAAAAAAAGGTGAAAATCACGCAAAAGCGAAAGGCTATAGTCCATGGTGTCGGAGGGCATACTATAGTATGTCGTTTTTCACGATTTCGGAGGATTTAAAAAAAAAGGTGAAAATCACGCAAAAGCGAAAGGCTATAGTCCATGGTGTCGGAGGGCATACTATAGTATGTCGTTTTTCACGATTTCGGAGGATTTGAAAAAAAGGTGAAAATCACGCAAAAGCGAAAGGCTATAGTCCATGGTGTCGGAGGGCATACTATAGTATGTCGTTTTTCACGATTTCGGAGGATTTGAAAAAAAGGTGAAAATCACGCAAAAGCGAAAGGCTATAGTCCATGGTGTCGGAGAGCATACTATAGTATGTCGTTTTTAACGATTTCGGAGGATTTAAAAAAAAGGTGAAAATCACGCGAAAGCAAAAGGCTATAGTCCATGGTGTCGGAGGGCATACTATAGTATGTCGTTTTTCACGATTTCGGAGGATTAAAAAAAAAGGTGAAAATCACGCAAAAGCGAAAGGCTATAGTCCATGGTCTCGGACCGCATACTAGTATGTCGTTTTTCACGATTTCGGAGGATTTTTAAAAAAAAAGGTGAAAATCACGCAAACGCGAAAGGCGTGTCGGAGGGCATACTATAGTATGTCGTTTTTCACGATTTCGGAGGATAAAAAAAAAGGTGAAAATCACGCAAAAGCGAAAGGCTATAGTCCATGGTGTCGGAGAGCATACTATAGTATGTCGTTTTTAACGATTTCGGAGGATTAAAAAAAAAGGTGAAAATCACGCAAAAGCGAAAGGCTATAGTCCATGGTGTCGGAGGGCATACTATAGTATGTCGTTTTTCACGATTTCGGAGGATTTGAAAAAAAGGTGAAAATCACGCAAAAGCGAAAGGCTATAGTCCATGGTGTCGGAGGGCATACTATAGTATGTCGTTTTTCACAATTTCGGAGGATTTGAAAAAAAGGTGAAAATCACGCAAAAGCGAAAGGCTATAGTCCATGGTGTCGGAGGGCATACTATAGTATGTCGTTTTTCACGATTTCGGAGGATTTAAAAAAAAAGGTGAAAATCACGCAAAAGCGAAAGGCTATAGTCCATGGTGTCGGAGGGCATACTATAGTATGTCGTTTTTCACGATTTCGGAGGATTTGAAAAAAAGGTGAAAATCACGCAAAAGCGAAAGGCTATAGTCCATGGTGTCGGAGGGCATACTATAGTATGTCGTTTTTCACGATTTCGGAGGATTTGAAAAAAAGGTGAAAATCACGCAAAAGCGAAAGGCTATAGTCCATGGTGTCGGAGGGCATACTATAGTATGTCGTTTTTCACGATTTCGGAGGATTAAAAAAAAAGGTGAAAATCACGCAAAAGCGAAAGGCTATAGTCCATGGTGTCGGAGGGCATACTATAGTATGTCGTTTTTCACGATTTCGGAGGATTTAAAAAAAAAGGTGAAAATCACGCAAAAGCGAAAGGCTATAGTCCATGGTCTCGGACCGCATACTAGTATGTCGTTTTTCACGATTTTGGAGGATTTAAAAAAAAAAAGGTGAAAATCACGCAAAAGCGAAAGGCTATAGTCCATGGTGTCGGAGGGCATTCTATAGTATGTCGTTTTTCACGATTTCGGAGGATTTGAAAAAAATGTGAAAATCACGCAAAAGCGAAAGGCTATAGTCCATGGTGTCGGAGAGCATACTATAGTATGTCGTTTTTAACGATTTCGGAGGATTAAAAAAAAAGGTGAAAATCACGCAAAAGCGAAAGGCTATAGTCCATGGTGTCGGAGGGCATACTATAGTATGTCGTTTTTCACGATTTCGGAGGATTTGAAAAAAATGTGAAAATCACGGAAAAGCGAAAGGCTATAGTCCATGGTGTCGGAGAGCATACTAGTATGTCGTTTTTCACGATTTTGGAGGATTTTAAAAAAAAAGGTGAAAATCACGCAAAAGCGAAAGGCTATAGTCCATGGTGTCGGAGGGCATACTATAGTATGTCGTTTTTCACGATTTCGGAGGATTTGAAAAAAAGGTGAAAATCACGCAAAAGCGAAAGGCTATAGTCCATGGTGTCGGAGGGCATACTATAGTATGTCGTTTTTCACGATTTCGGAGGATTTAAAAAAAAAGGTGAAAATCACGCAAAAGCGAAAGGCTATAGTCCATGGTCTCGGACCGCATACTAGTATGTCGTTTTTCACGATTTTGGAGGATTTTTAAAAAAAAGGTGAAAATCACGCAAAAGCGAAAGGCTATAGTCCATGGTGTCGGAGGGCATACTATAGTATGTCGTTTTTCACGATTTCGGAGGATTTAAAAAAAAAAGGTGAAAATCACGCAAAAGCGAAAGGCTATAGTCCATGGTGTCGGAGGGCATACTATAGTATGTCGTTTTTCACGATTTCGGAGGATTTAAAAAAAAAGGTGAAAATCACGCAAAAGCGAAAGGCTATAGTCCATGGTCTCGGACCGCATACTAGTATGTCGTTTTTCACGATTTTGGAGGATTTTAAAAAAAAAAGGTGAAAATCACGCAAAAGCGAAAGGCTATAGTCCATGGTGTCGGAGGGCATACTATAGTATGTCGTTTTTCACGATTTCGGAGGATTTAAAAAAAAAAGGTGAAAATCACGCAAAAGCGAAAGGCTATAGTCCATGGTGTCGGAGGGCATACTATAGTATGTCGTTTTTCACGATTTTGGAGGATTAAAAAAAAAGGTGAAAATCACGCAAAAGCGAAAGGCTATAGTCCATGGTGTCGGAGGGCATACTATAGTATGTCGTTTTTCACGATTTCGGAGGATTTAAAAAAAAAGGTGAAAATCACGCAAAAGCGAAAGGCTATAGTCCATGGTCTCGGACCGCATACTAGTATGTCGTTTTTCACGATTTTGGAGGATTTAAAAAAAAAAGGTGAAAATCACGCAAAAGCGAAAGGCTATAGTCCATGGTGTCGGAGGGCATACTATAGTATGTCGTTTTTCACGATTTCGGAGGATTTGAAAAAAATGTGAAAATCACGCAAAAGCGAAAGGCTATAGTCCATGGTGTCGGAGAGCATACTATAGTATGTCGTTTTTAACGATTTCGGAGGATTAAAAAAAAAGGTGAAAATCACGCAAAAGCGAAAGGCTATAGTCCATGGTGTCGGAGGGCATACTATAGTATGTCGTTTTTCACGATTTCGGAGGATTTTAAAAAAATGTGAAAATCACGGAAAAGCGAAAGGCTATAGTCCATGGTGTCGGAGAGCATACTAGTATGTCGTTTTTCACGATTTTGGAGGATTTAAAAAAAAAAGGTGAAAATCACGCAAAAGCGAAAGGCTATAGTCCATGGTGTCGGAGGGCATACTATAGTATGTCGTTTTTCACGATTTCGGAGGATTTGAAAAAAAGGTGAAAATCACGCAAAAGCGAAAGGCTATAGTCCATGGTGTCGGAGGGCATACTATAGTATGTCGTTTTTCACGATTTCGGAGGATTTAAAAAAAAAGGTGAAAATCACGCAAAAGCGAAAGGCTATAGTCCATGGTCTCGGACCGCATACTAGTATGTCGTTTTTCACGATTTTGGAGGATTTAAAAAAAAAAGGTGAAAATCACGCAAAAGCGAAAGGCTATAGTCCATGGTGTCGGAGGGCATACTATAGTATGTCGTTTTTCACGATTTCGGAGGATTTAAAAAAAAAAGGTGAAAATCACGCAAAAGCGAAAGGCTATAGTCCATGGTGTTGGAGGGCATACTATAGTATGTCGTTTTTCACGATTTTGGAGGATTAAAAAAAAAGGTGAAAATCACGCAAAAGCGAAAGGCTATAGTCCATGGTGTCGGAGGGCATACTATAGTATGTCGTTTTTCACGATTTCGGAGGATTTAAAAAAAAAGGTGAAAATCACGCAAAAGCGAAAGGCTATAGTCCATGGTCTCGGACCGCATACTAGTATGTCGTTTTTCACGATTTTGGAGGATTTAAAAAAAAAAGGTGAAAATCACGCAAAAGCGAAAGGCTATAGTCCATGGTGTCGGAGGGCATACTATAGTATGTCGTTTTTCACGATTTCGGAGGATTTGAAAAAAATGTGAAAATCACGCAAAAGCGAAAGGCTATAGTCCATGGTGTCGGAGAGCATACTATAGTATGTCGTTTTTAACGATTTCGGAGGATTAAAAAAAAAGGTGAAAATCACGCAAAAGCGAAAGGCTATAGTCCATGGTGTCGGAGGGCATACTATAGTATGTCGTTTTTCACGATTTCGGAGGATTTGAAAAAAAGGTGAAAATCACGCAAAAGCGAAAGGCTATAGTCCATGGTGTCGGAGGGCATACTATAGTATGTCGTTTTTCACGATTTCGGAGGATTTGAAAAAAAGGTGAAAATCACGCAAAAGCGAAAGGCTATAGTCCATGGTGTCGGAGGGCATACTATAGTATGTCGTTTTTCACGATTTCGGAGGATTTGAAAAAAAGGTGAAAATCACGCAAAAGCGAAAGGCTATAGTCCATGGTGTCGGAGGGCTTTTTTTCAAATCCTCCGAAATCGTGAAAAACGACATACTATAGTATGCCCTCCGACACCATGGACTATAGCCTTTCGCTTTTGCGTGATTTTCACCTTTTTTTTTAAATCCTCCAAAATCGTGAAAAACGACATACTATAGTATGCCCTCCGACACCATGGACTATAGCCTTTCGCTTTTGCGTGATTTTCACCTTTTTTTCAAATCCTCCGAAATCGTGAAAAACGACATACTATAGTATGCCCTCCGACACCATGGACTATAGCCTTTCGCTTTTGCGTGATTTTCACCTTTTTTTCAAATCCTCCGAAATCGTGAAAAACGACATACTATAGTATGCCCTCCGACACCATGGACTATAGCCTTTCGCTTTTGCGTGATTTTCACCTTTTTTTCAAATCCTCCGAAATCGTGAAAAACGACATACTATAGTATGCCCTCCGACACCATGGACTATAGCCTTTCGCTTTTGCGTGATTTTCACCTTTTTTTTTAATCCTCCGAAATCGTTAAAAACGACATACTATAGTATGCTCTCCGACACCATGGACTATAGCCTTTCGCTTTTGCGTGATTTTCACATTTTTTTCAAATCCTCCGAAATCGTGAAAAACGACATACTATAGTATGCCCTCCGACACCATGGACTATAGCCTTTCGCTTTTGCGTGATTTTCACCTTTTTTTTTAAATCCTCCGAAATCGTGAAAAACGACATACTATAGTATGCCCTCCGACACCATGGACTATAGCCTTTCGCTTTTGCGTGATTTTCACCTTTTTTTTTAATCCTCCGAAATCGTGAAAAACGACATACTATAGTATGCCCTCTGACACCATGGACTATAGCCTTTCGCTTTTGCGTGATTTTCACCTTTTTTTCAAATCCTCCGAAATCGTGAAAAACGACATACTATAGTATGCCCTCCGACACCATGGACTATAGCCTTTCGCTTTTGCGTGATTTTCACCTTTTTTTCAAATCCTCCGAAATCGTGAAAAACGACATACTATAGTATGCCCTCCGACACCATGGACTATAGCCTTTCGCTTTTGCGTGATTTTCACCTTTTTTTTTAAATCCTCCGAAATCGTGAAAAACGACATACTATAGTATGCCCTCCGACACCATGGACTATAGCCTTTCGCTTTTGCGTGATTTTCACCTTTTTTTCAAATCCTCCGAAATTGTGAAAAACGACATACTATAGTATGCCCTCCGACACCATGGACTATAGCCTTTCGCTTTTGCGTGATTTTCACCTTTTTTTCAAATCCTCCGAAATCGTGAAAAACGACATACTATAGTATGCCCTCCGACACCATGGACTATAGCCTTTTGCTTTTGCGTGATTTTCACCTTTTTTTTTATCCTCCGAAATCGTGAAAAACGACATACTATAGTATGCCCTCCGACACGCCTTTCGCTTTTGCGTGATTTTCACCTTTTTTTTTTAAATCCTCCGAAATCGTGAAAAACGACATACTAGTATGCGGTCCGAGACCATGGACTATAGCCTTTCGCTTTTGCGTGATTTTCACCTTTTTTTTTAATCCACCGAAATCGTGAAAAACGACATACTATAGTATGCCCTCCGACACCATGGACTATAGCCTTTTGCTTTCGCGTGATTTTCACCTTTTTTTTAAATCCTCCGAAATCGTTAAAAACGACATACTATAGTATGCTCTCCGACACCATGGACTATAGCCTTTCGCTTTTGCGTGATTTTCACCTTTTTTTCAAATCCTCCGAAATCGTGAAAAACGACATACTATAGTATGCCCTCCGACACCATGGACTATAGCCTTTCGCTTTTGCGTGATTTTCACCTTTTTTTCAAATCCTCCGAAATCGTGAAAAACGACATACTATAGTATGCCCTCCGACACCATGGACTATAGCCTTTCGCTTTTGCGTGATTTTCACCTTTTTTTTTAAATCCTCCGAAATCGTGAAAAACGACATACTATAGTATGCCCTCCGACACCATGGACTATAGCCTTTCGCTTTTGCGTGATTTTCACCTTTTTTTCAAATCCTCCGAAATCGTGAAAAACGACATACTATAGTATGCCCTCCGACACCATGGACTATAGCCTTTCGCTTTTGCGTGATTTTCACCTTTTTTTCAAATCCTCCGAAATCGTGAAAAACGACATACTATAGTATGCCCTCCGACACCATGGACTATAGCCTTTCGCTTTTGCGTGATTTTCACCTTTTTTTCAAATCCTCCGAAATCGTGAAAAACGACATACTATAGTATGCCCTCCGACACCATGGACTATAGCCTTTCGCTTTTGCGTGATTTTCACCTTTTTTTTTAATCCTCCGAAATCGTTAAAAACGACATACTATAGTATGCTCTCCGACACCATGGACTATAGCCTTTCGCTTTTGCGTGATTTTCACATTTTTTTCAAATCCTCCGAAATCGTGAAAAACGACATACTATAGTATGCCCTCCGACACCATGGACTATAGCCTTTCGCTTTTGCGTGATTTTCACCTTTTTTTTTTAAATCCTCCAAAATCGTGAAAAACGACATACTAGTATGCGGTCCGAGACCATGGACTATAGCCTTTCGCTTTTGCGTGATTTTCACCTTTTTTTTTAAATCCTCCGAAATCGTGAAAAACGACATACTATAGTATGCCCTCCGACACCATGGACTATAGCCTTTCGCTTTTGCGTGATTTTCACCTTTTTTTCAAATCCTCCGAAATCGTGAAAAACGACATACTATAGTATGCCCTCCGACACCATGGACTATAGCCTTTCGCTTTTGCGTGATTTTCACCTTTTTTTTTAATCCTCCGAAATCGTTAAAAACGACATACTATAGTATGCTCTCCGACACCATGGACTATAGCCTTTCGCTTTTCCGTGATTTTCACATTTTTTTCAAATCCTCCGAAATCGTGAAAAACGACATACTATAGTATGCCCTCCGACACCATGGACTATAGCCTTTCGCTTTTGCGTGATTTTCACCTTTTTTTTTAATCCTCCGAAATCGTTAAAAACGACATACTATAGTATGCTCTCCGACACCATGGACTATAGCCTTTCGCTTTTGCGTGATTTTCACATTTTTTTCAAATCCTCCGAAATCGTGAAAAACGACATACTATAGTATGCCCTCCGACACCATGGACTATAGCCTTTCGCTTTTGCGTGATTTTCACCTTTTTTTTTTTAAATCCTCCAAAATCGTGAAAAACGACATACTAGTATGCGGTCCGAGACCATGGACTATAGCCTTTCGCTTTTGCGTGATTTTCACCTTTTTTTTTAAATCCTCCGAAATCGTGAAAAACGACATACTATAGTATGCCCTCCGACACCATGGACTATAGCCTTTCGCTTTTGCGTGATTTTCACCTTTTTTTTTAATCCTCCGAAATCGTGAAAAACGACATACTATAGTATGCCCTCCGACACCATGGACTATAGCCTTTCGCTTTTGCGTGATTTTCACCTTTTTTTTTTAAATCCTCCGAAATCGTGAAAAACGACATACTATAGTATGCCCTCCGACACCATGGACTATAGCCTTTCGCTTTTGCGTGATTTTCACCTTTTTTTTTAAAAATCCTCCAAAATCGTGAAAAACGACATACTAGTATGCGGTCCGAGACCATGGACTATAGCCTTTCGCTTTTGCGTGATTTTCACCTTTTTTTTTTAAATCCTCCGAAATCGTGAAAAACGACATACTATAGTATGCCCTCCGACACCATGGACTATAGCCTTTCGCTTTTGCGTGATTTTCACCTTTTTTTTTAATCCTCCGAAATCGTGAAAAACGACATACTATAGTATGCCCTCCGACACCATGGACTATAGCCTTTCGCTTTTGCGTGATTTTCACCTTTTTTTCAAATCCTCCGAAATCGTGAAAAACGACATACTATAGTATGCCCTCCGACACCATGGACTATAGCCTTTCGCTTTTGCGTGATTTTCACCTTTTTTTCAAATCCTCCGAAATCGTGAAAAACGACATACTATAGTATGCCCTCCGACACCATGGACTATAGCCTTTCGCTTTTGCGTGATTTTCACCTTTTTTTTTAATCCTCCGAAATCGTTAAAAACGACATACTATAGTATGCTCTCCGACACCATGGACTATAGCCTTTCGCTTTTGCGTGATTTTCACATTTTTTTCAAATCCTCCGAAATCGTGAAAAACGACATACTATAGTATGCCCTCCGACACCATGGACTATAGCCTTTCGCTTTTGCGTGATTTTCACCTTTTTTTTTTAAAATCCTCCAAAATCGTGAAAAACGACATACTAGTATGCGGTCCGAGACCATGGACTATAGCCTTTCGCTTTTGCGTGATTTTCACCTTTTTTTTTAAATCCTCCGAAATCGTGAAAAACGACATACTATAGTATGCCCTCCGACACCATGGACTATAGCCTTTCGCTTTTGCGTGATTTTCACCTTTTTTTTTAATCCTCCGAAATCGTGAAAAACGACATACTATAGTATGCCCTCCGACACCATGGACTATAGCCTTTCGCTTTTGCGTGATTTTCACCTTTTTTTTTTAAATCCTCCGAAATCGTGAAAAACGACATACTATAGTATGCCCTCCGACACCATGGACTATAGCCTTTCGCTTTTGCGTGATTTTCACCTTTTTTTTTAAAAATCCTCCAAAATCGTGAAAAACGACATACTAGTATGCGGTCCGAGACCATGGACTATAGCCTTTCGCTTTTGCGTGATTTTCACCTTTTTTTTTTAAATCCTCCGAAATCGTGAAAAACGACATACTATAGTATGCCCTCCGACACCATGGACTA
Source organism: Electrona antarctica (assembly GCF_951216825.1). Lineage (NCBI taxonomy): Eukaryota > Metazoa > Chordata > Actinopteri > Myctophiformes > Myctophidae > Electrona > Electrona antarctica. Next base: position 69,608 of record NW_027636990.1, on the reverse strand, counting down.
TAGCCTTTCGCTTTTGCGTGATTTTCACCTTTTTTTTTAATCCTCCGAAATCGTGAAAAACGACATACTATAGTATGCCCTCCGACACCATGGACTATAGCCTTTCGCTTTTGCGTGATTTTCACCTTTTTTTCAAATCCTCCGAAATCGTGAAAAACGACATACTATAGTATGCCCTCCGACACCATGGACTATAGCCTTTCGCTTTTGCGTGATTTTCACCTTTTTTTCAAATCCTCCGAAATCGTGAAAAACGACATACTATAGTATGCCCTCCGACACCATGGACTATAGCCTTTCGCTTTTGCGTGATTTTCACCTTTTTTTTTAAATCCTCCGAAATCGTGAAAAACGACATACTATAGTATGCCCTCCGACACCATGGACTATAGCCTTTCGCTTTTGCGTGATTTTCACCTTTTTTTCAAATCCTCCGAAATCGTGAAAAACGACATACTATAGTATGCCCTCCGACACCATGGACTATAGCCTTTCGCTTTTGCGTGATTTTCACCTTTTTTTTTAATCCTCCGAAATCGTGAAAAACGACATACTAGTATGCGGTCCGAGACCATGGACTATAGCCTTTCGCTTTTGCGTGATTTTCACCTTTTTTTTTAAATCCTCCGAAATCGTGAAAAACGACATACTAGTATGCGGTCCGAGACCATGGACTATAGCCTTTCGCTTTTGCGTGATTTTCACCTTTTTTTTTAAATCCTCCGAAATCGTGAAAAACGACATACTATAGTATGCCCTCCGACACCATGGACTATAGCCTTTCGCTTTTGCGTGATTTTCACCTTTTTTTCAAATCCTCCGAAATCGTGAAAAACGACATACTATAGTATGCCCTCCGACACCATGGACTATAGCCTTTCGCTTTTGCGTGATTTTCACCTTTTTTTTTAATCCTCCGAAATCGTGAAAAACGACATACTATAGTATGCCCTCCGACACCATGGACTATAGCCTTTTGCTTTCGCGTGATTTTCACCTTTTTTTTAAATCCTCCGAAATCGTTAAAAACGACATACTATAGTATGCCCTCCGACACCATGGACTATAGCCTTTCGCTTTTGCGTGATTTTCACCTTTTTTTTTAAATCCTCCAAAATCGTGAAAAACCACATACTATAGTATGCCCTCCGACACCATGGACTATAGCCTTTCGCTTTTGCGTGATTTTCACCTTTTTTTCAAATCCTCCGAAATCGTGAAAAACGACATACTATAGTATGCCCTCCGACACCATGGACTATAGCCTTTCGCTTTTGCGTGATTTTCACCTTTTTTTCAAATCCTCCGAAATCGTGAAAAACGACATACTATAGTATGCCCTCCGACACCATGGACTATAGCCTTTCGCTTTTGCGTGATTTTCACCTTTTTTTCAAATCCTCCGAAATCGTGAAAAACGACATACTATAGTATGCCCTCCGACACCATGGACTATAGCCTTTCGCTTTTGCGTGATTTTCACCTTTTTTTTAAATCCTCCGAAATCGTGAAAAACGACATACTATAGTATGCCCTCCGACACCATGGACTATAGCCTTTCGCTTTTGCGTGATTTTCACCTTTTTTTCAAATCCTCCGAAATTGTGAAAAACGACATACTATAGTATGCCCTCCGACACCATGGACTATAGCCTTTTGCTTTCGCGTGATTTTCACCTTTTTTTTAAATCCTCCGAAATCGTTAAAAACGACATACTATAGTATGCCCTCCGACACCATGGACTATAGCCTTTCGCTTTTGCGTGATTTTCACCTTTTTTTTTAAATCCTCCAAAATCGTGAAAAACCACATACTATAGTATGCCCTCCGACACCATGGACTATAGCCTTTCGCTTTTGCGTGATTTTCACCTTTTTTTCAAATCCTCCGAAATCGTGAAAAACGACATACTATAGTATGCCCTCCGACACCATGGACTATAGCCTTTCGCTTTTGCGTGATTTTCACCTTTTTTTCAAATCCTCCGAAATCGTGAAAAACGACATACTATAGTATGCCCTCCGACACCATGGACTATAGCCTTTCGCTTTTGCGTGATTTTCACCTTTTTTTCAAATCCTCCGAAATCGTGAAAAACGACATACTATAGTATGCCCTCCGACACCATGGACTATAGCCTTTCGCTTTTGCGTGATTTTCACCTTTTTTTTAAATCCTCCGAAATCGTGAAAAACGACATACTATAGTATGCCCTCCGACACCATGGACTATAGCCTTTCGCTTTTGCGTGATTTTCACCTTTTTTTCAAATCCTCCGAAATCGTGAAAAACGACATACTATAGTATGCCCTCCGACACCATGGACTATAGCCTTTCGCTTTTGCGTGATTTTCACCTTTTTTTTTAAATCCTCCGAAATCGTGAAAAACGACATACTATAGTATGCCCTCCGACACCATGGACTATAGCCTTTCGCTTTTGCGTGATTTTCAACTTTTTTTCAAATCCTCCGAAATCGTGAAAAACGACATACTATAGTATGCCCTCCGACACCATGGACTATAGCCTTTCGCTTTTGCGTGATTTTCACCTTTTTTTTTAATCCTCCGAAATCGTGAAAAACGACATACTATAGTATGCCCTCCGACACGCCTTTCGCTTTTGCGTGATTTTCACTTTTTTTTTAAAATCCTCCGAAATCGTGAAAAACGACATACTAGTATGCGGTCCGAGACCATGGACTATAGCCTTTCGCTTTTGCGTGATTTTCACCTTTTTTTTTAAATCCTCCGAAATCGTGAAAAACGACATACTATAGTATGCCCTCCGACACCATGGACTATAGCCTTTCGCTTTTGCGTGATTTTCACCTTTTTTTCAAATCCTCCGAAATCGTGAAAAACGACATACTATAGTATGCCCTCCGACACCATGGACTATAGCCTTTCGCTTTTGCGTGATTTTCACCTTTTTTTTTAATCCTCCGAAATCGTGAAAAACGACATACTATAGTATGCCCTCCGACACCATGGACTATAGCCTTTTGCTTTCGCGTGATTTTCACCTTTTTTTTAAATCCTCCGAAATCGTTAAAAACGACATACTATAGTATGCCCTCCGACACCATGGACTATAGCCTTTCGCTTTTGCGTGATTTACACCTTTTTTTTTAAATCCTCCGAAATCGTGAAAAACGACATACTATAGTATGCCCTCCGACACCATGGACTATAGCCTTTCGCTTTTGCGTGATTTTCACCTTTTTTTCAAATCCTCCGAAATCGTGAAAAACGACATACTATAGTATGCCCTCCGACACCATGGACTATAGCCTTTCGCTTTTGCGTGATTTTCACCTTTTTTTCAAATCCTCCGAAATCGTGAAAAACGACATACTATAGTATGCCCTCCGACACCATGGACTATAGCCTTTCGCTTTTGCGTGATTTTCACCTTTTTTTCAAATCCTCCGAAATCGTGAAAAACGACATACTATAGTATGCCCTCCGACACCATGGACTATAGCCTTTCGCTTTTGCGTGATTTTCACCTTTTTTTTTAATCCTCCGAAATCGTGAAAAACGACATACTATAGTATGCCCTCCGACACCATGGACTATAGCCTTTCGCTTTTGCGTGATTTTCACCTTTTTTTCAAATCCTCCGAAATCGTGAAAAACGACATACTATAGTATGCCCTCCGACACCATGGACTATAGCCTTTCGCTTTTGCGTGATTTTCACCTTTTTTTTTAATCCTCCGAAATCGTTAAAAACGACATACTATAGTATGCTCTCCGACACCATGGACTATAGCCTTTCGCTTTTGCGTGATTTTCACATTTTTTTCAAATCCTCCGAAATCGTGAAAAACGACATACTATAGTATGCCCTCCGACACCATGGACTATAGCCTTTCGCTTTTGCGTGATTTTCACCTTTTTTTTTTTAAATCCTCCAAAATCGTGAAAAACGACATACTAGTATGCGGTCCGAGACCATGGACTATAGCCTTTCGCTTTTGCGTGATTTTCACCTTTTTTTTTAAATCCTCCGAAATCGTGAAAAACGACATACTATAGTATGCCCTCCGACACCATGGACTATAGCCTTTCGCTTTTGCGTGATTTTCACCTTTTTTTTTAATCCTCCGAAATCGTGAAAAACGACATACTATAGTATGCCCTCCGACACCATGGACTATAGCCTTTCGCTTTTGCGTGATTTTCACCTTTTTTTTTTAAATCCTCCGAAATCGTGAAAAACGACATACTATAGTATGCCCTCCGACACCATGGACTATAGCCTTTCGCTTTTGCGTGATTTTCACCTTTTTTTTTAAAAATCCTCCAAAATCGTGAAAAACGACATACTAGTATGCGGTCCGAGACCATGGACTATAGCCTTTCGCTTTTGCGTGATTTTCACCTTTTTTTTTTAAATCCTCCGAAATCGTGAAAAACGACATACTATAGTATGCCCTCCGACACCATGGACTATAGCCTTTCGCTTTTGCGTGATTTTCACCTTTTTTTTTAATCCTCCGAAATCGTGAAAAACGACATACTATAGTATGCCCTCCGACACCATGGACTATAGCCTTTCGCTTTTGCGTGATTTTCACCTTTTTTTCAAATCCTCCGAAATCGTGAAAAACGACATACTATAGTATGCCCTCCGACACCATGGACTATAGCCTTTCGCTTTTGCGTGATTTTCACCTTTTTTTCAAATCCTCCGAAATCGTGAAAAACGACATACTATAGTATGCCCTCCGACACCATGGACTATAGCCTTTCGCTTTTGCGTGATTTTCACCTTTTTTTTTAATCCTCCGAAATCGTTAAAAACGACATACTATAGTATGCTCTCCGACACCATGGACTATAGCCTTTCGCTTTTGCGTGATTTTCACATTTTTTTCAAATCCTCCGAAATCGTGAAAAACGACATACTATAGTATGCCCTCCGACACCATGGACTATAGCCTTTCGCTTTTGCGTGATTTTCACCTTTTTTTTTTAAAATCCTCCAAAATCGTGAAAAACGACATACTAGTATGCGGTCCGAGACCATGGACTATAGCCTTTCGCTTTTGCGTGATTTTCACCTTTTTTTTTAAATCCTCCGAAATCGTGAAAAACGACATACTATAGTATGCCCTCCGACACCATGGACTATAGCCTTTCGCTTTTGCGTGATTTTCACCTTTTTTTTTAATCCTCCGAAATCGTGAAAAACGACATACTATAGTATGCCCTCCGACACCATGGACTATAGCCTTTCGCTTTTGCGTGATTTTCACCTTTTTTTTTTAAATCCTCCGAAATCGTGAAAAACGACATACTATAGTATGCCCTCCGACACCATGGACTATAGCCTTTCGCTTTTGCGTGATTTTCACCTTTTTTTTTAATCCTCCGAAATCGTGAAAAACGACATACTATAGTATGCCCTCCGACACCATGGACTATAGCCTTTCGCTTTTGCGTGATTTTCACCTTTTTTTCAAATCCTCCGAAATCGTGAAAAACGACATACTATAGTATGCCCTCCGACACCATGGACTATAGCCTTTCGCTTTTGCGTGATTTTCACCTTTTTTTCAAATCCTCCGAAATCGTGAAAAACGACATACTATAGTATGCCCTCCGACACCATGGACTATAGCCTTTCGCTTTTGCGTGATTTTCACCTTTTTTTTTAAATCCTCCGAAATCGTGAAAAACGACATACTATAGTATGCCCTCCGACACCATGGACTATAGCCTTTCGCTTTTGCGTGATTTTCACCTTTTTTTCAAATCCTCCGAAATCGTGAAAAACGACATACTATAGTATGCCCTCCGACACCATGGACTATAGCCTTTCGCTTTTGCGTGATTTTCACCTTTTTTTTTAATCCTCCGAAATCGTGAAAAACGACATACTAGTATGCGGTCCGAGACCATGGACTATAGCCTTTCGCTTTTGCGTGATTTTCACCTTTTTTTTTTAAATCCTCCGAAATCGTGAAAAACGACATACTAGTATGCGGTCCGAGACCATGGACTATAGCCTTTCGCTTTTGCGTGATTTTCACCTTTTTTTTTAAATCCTCCGAAATCGTGAAAAACGACATACTATAGTATGCCCTCCGACACCATGGACTATAGCCTTTCGCTTTTGCGTGATTTTCACCTTTTTTTCAAATCCTCCGAAATCGTGAAAAACGACATACTATAGTATGCCCTCCGACACCATGGACTATAGCCTTTCGCTTTTGCGTGATTTTCACCTTTTTTTTTAATCCTCCGAAATCGTGAAAAACGACATACTATAGTATGCCCTCCGACACCATGGACTATAGCCTTTTGCTTTCGCGTGATTTTCACCTTTTTTTTAAATCCTCCGAAATCGTTAAAAACGACATACTATAGTATGCCCTCCGACACCATGGACTATAGCCTTTCGCTTTTGCGTGATTTTCACCTTTTTTTTTAAATCCTCCAAAATCGTGAAAAACCACATACTATAGTATGCCCTCCGACACCATGGACTATAGCCTTTCGCTTTTGCGTGATTTTCACCTTTTTTTCAAATCCTCCGAAATCGTGAAAAACGACATACTATAGTATGCCCTCCGACACCATGGACTATAGCCTTTCGCTTTTGCGTGATTTTCACCTTTTTTTCAAATCCTCCGAAATCGTGAAAAACGACATACTATAGTATGCCCTCCGACACCATGGACTATAGCCTTTCGCTTTTGCGTGATTTTCACCTTTTTTTCAAATCCTCCGAAATCGTGAAAAACGACATACTATAGTATGCCCTCCGACACCATGGACTATAGCCTTTCGCTTTTGCGTGATTTTCACCTTTTTTTTTAAATCCTCCGAAATCGTGAAAAACGACATACTATAGTATGCCCTCCGACACCATGGACTATAGCCTTTCGCTTTTGCGTGATTTTCACCTTTTTTTCAAATCCTCCGAAATTGTGAAAAACGACATACTATAGTATGCCCTCCGACACCATGGACTATAGCCTTTTGCTTTCGCGTGATTTTCACCTTTTTTTTAAATCCTCCGAAATCGTTAAAAACGACATACTATAGTATGCCCTCCGACACCATGGACTATAGCCTTTCGCTTTTGCGTGATTTTCACCTTTTTTTTTAAATCCTCCAAAATCGTGAAAAACCACATACTATAGTATGCCCTCCGACACCATGGACTATAGCCTTTCGCTTTTGCGTGATTTTCACCTTTTTTTCAAATCCTCCGAAATCGTGAAAAACGACATACTATAGTATGCCCTCCGACACCATGGACTATAGCCTTTCGCTTTTGCGTGATTTTCACCTTTTTTTCAAATCCTCCGAAATCGTGAAAAACGACATACTATAGTATGCCCTCCGACACCATGGACTATAGCCTTTCGCTTTTGCGTGATTTTCACCTTTTTTTCAAATCCTCCGAAATCGTGAAAAACGACATACTATAGTATGCCCTCCGACACCATGGACTATAGCCTTTCGCTTTTGCGTGATTTTCACCTTTTTTTTTAAATCCTCCGAAATCGTGAAAAACGACATACTATAGTATGCCCTCCGACACCATGGACTATAGCCTTTCGCTTTTGCGTGATTTTCACCTTTTTTTCAAATCCTCCGAAATCGTGAAAAACGACATACTATAGTATGCCCTCCGACACCATGGACTATAGCCTTTCGCTTTTGCGTGATTTTCACCTTTTTTTTTAAATCCTCCGAAATCGTGAAAAACGACATACTATAGTATGCCCTCCGACACCATGGACTATAGCCTTTCGCTTTTGCGTGATTTTCAACTTTTTTTCAAATCCTCCGAAATCGTGAAAAACGACATACTATAGTATGCCCTCCGACACCATGGACTATAGCCTTTCGCTTTTGCGTGATTTTCACCTTTTTTTTTAATCCTCCGAAATCGTGAAAAACGACATATTATAGTATGCGGTCCGAGACCATGGACTATAGCCTTTCGCTTTTGCGTGATTTTCACCTTTTTTTTTAATCCTCCGAAATCGTGAAAAACGACATACTAGTATGCGGTCCGAGACCATGGACTATAGCCTTTCGCTTTTGCGTGATTTTCACCTTTTTTTTTAAATCCTCCGAAATCGTGAAAAACGACATACTATAGTATGCCCTCCGACACCATGGACTATAGCCTTTCGCTTTTGCGTGATTTTCACCTTTTTTTTTAATCCTCCGAAATCGTGAAAAACGACATACTATAGTATGCCCTCCGACACCATGGACTATAGCCTTTCGCTTTTGCGTGATTTTCACCTTTTTTTCAAATCCTCCGAAATCGTGAAAAACGACATACTATAGTATGCCCTCCGACACCATGGACTATAGCCTTTCGCTTTTGCGTGATTTTCACCTTTTTTTCAAATCCTCCGAAATCGTGAAAAACGACATACTATAGTATGCCCTCCGACACCATGGACTATAGCCTTTCGCTTTTGCGTGATTTTCACCTTTTTTTTTAAATCCTCCGAAATCGTGAAAAACGACATACTATAGTATGCCCTCCGACACCATGGACTATAGCCTTTCGCTTTTGCGTGATTTTCACCTTTTTTTCAAATCCTCCGAAATCGTGAAAAACGACATACTATAGTATGCCCTCCGACACCATGGACTATAGCCTTTCGCTTTTGCGTGATTTTCACCTTTTTTTTTAATCCTCCGAAATCGTGAAAAACGACATACTAGTATGCGGTCCGAGACCATGGACTATAGCCTTTCGCTTTTGCGTGATTTTCACCTTTTTTTTTAAATCCTCCGAAATCGTGAAAAACGACATACTAGTATGCGGTCCGAGACCATGGACTATAGCCTTTCGCTTTTGCGTGATTTTCACCTTTTTTTTTAAATCCTCCGAAATCGTGAAAAACGACATACTATAGTATGCCCTCCGACACCATGGACTATAGCCTTTCGCTTTTGCGTGATTTTCACCTTTTTTTCAAATCCTCCGAAATCGTGAAAAACGACATACTATAGTATGCCCTCCGACACCATGGACTATAGCCTTTCGCTTTTGCGTGATTTTCACCTTTTTTTTTAATCCTCCGAAATCGTGAAAAACGACATACTATAGTATGCCCTCCGACACCATGGACTATAGCCTTTTGCTTTCGCGTGATTTTCACCTTTTTTTTAAATCCTCCGAAATCGTTAAAAACGACATACTATAGTATGCCCTCCGACACCATGGACTATAGCCTTTCGCTTTTGCGTGATTTTCACCTTTTTTTTTAAATCCTCCAAAATCGTGAAAAACCACATACTATAGTATGCCCTCCGACACCATGGACTATAGCCTTTCGCTTTTGCGTGATTTTCACCTTTTTTTCAAATCCTCCGAAATCGTGAAAAACGACATACTATAGTATGCCCTCCGACACCATGGACTATAGCCTTTCGCTTTTGCGTGATTTTCACTTTTTTTCAAATCCTCCGAAATCGTGAAAAACGACATACTATAGTATGCCTCCGACACCATGGACTATAGCCTTTCGCTTTTGCGTGATTTTCACCTTTTTTTCAAATCCTCCGAAATCGTGAAAAACGACATACTATAGTATGCCCTCCGACACCATGGACTATAGCCTTTCGCTTTTGCGTGATTTTCACCTTTTTTTTAAATCCTCCGAAATCGTGAAAAACGACATACTATAGTATGCCCTCCGACACCATGGACTATAGCCTTTCGCTTTTGCGTGATTTTCACCTTTTTTTCAAATCCTCCGAAATTGTGAAAAACGACATACTATAGTATGCCCTCCGACACCATGGACTATAGCCTTTTGCTTTCGCGTGATTTTCACCTTTTTTTTAAATCCTCCGAAATCGTTAAAACGACATACTATAGTATGCCCTCCGACACCATGGACTATAGCCTTTCGCTTTTGCGTGATTTTCACCTTTTTTTTTAAATCCTCCAAAATCGTGAAAAACCACATACTATAGTATGCCCTCCGACACCATGGACTATAGCCTTTCGCTTTTGCGTGATTTTCACCTTTTTTTCAAATCCTCCGAAATCGTGAAAAACGACATACTATAGTATGCCCTCCGACACCATGGACTATAGCCTTTCGCTTTTGCGTGATTTTCACCTTTTTTCAAATCCTCCGAAATCGTGAAAAACGACATACTATAGTATGCTATGCCCTCCGACACCATGGACTATAGCCTTTCGCTTTTGCGTGATTTTCACCTTTTTTTCAAATCCTCCGAAATCGTGAAAAACGACATACTATAGTATGCCCTCCGACACCATGGACTATAGCCTTTCGCTTTTGCGTGATTTTCACCTTTTTTTTTAAATCCTCCGAAATCGTGAAAAACGACATACTATAGTATGCCCTCCGACACCATGGACTATAGCCTTTCGCTTTTGCGTGATTTTCACCTTTTTTTCAAATCCTCCGAAATCGTGAAAAACGACATACTATAGTATGCCCTCCGACACCATGGACTATAGCCTTTCGCTTTTGCGTGATTTTCACCTTTTTTTTTAAATCCTCCGAAATCGTGAAAAACGACATACTATAGTATGCCCTCCGACACCATGGACTATAGCCTTTCGCTTTTGCGTGATTTTCAACTTTTTTTCAAATCCTCCGAAATCGTGAAAAACGACATACTATAGTATGCCCTCCGACACCATGGACTATAGCCTTTCGCTTTTGCGTGATTTTCACCTTTTTTTTTAATCCTCCGAAATCGTGAAAAACGACATATTATAGTATGCGGTCCGAGACCATGGACTATAGCCTTTCGCTTTTGCGTGATTTTCACCTTTTTTTTTAATCCTCCGAAATCGTGAAAAACGACATACTAGTATGCGGTCCGAGACCATGGACTATAGCCTTTCGCTTTTGCGTGATTTTCACCTTTTTTTTTAAATCCTCCGAAATCGTGAAAAACGACATACTATAGTATGCCCTCCGACACCATGGACTATAGCCTTTCGCTTTTGCGTGATTTTCACCTTTTTTTCAAATCCTCCGAAATCGTGAAAAACGACATACTATAGTATGCCCTCCGACACCATGGACTATAGCCTTTCGCTTTTGCGTGATTTTCACCTTTTTTTTTAATCCTCCGAAATCGTGAAAAACGACATACTATAGTATGCCCTCCGACACCATGGACTATAGCCTTTCGCTTTTGCGTGATTTTCACCTTTTTTTCAAATCCTCCGAAATTGTGAAAAACGACATACTATAGTATGCCCTCCGACACCATGGACTATAGCCTTTTGCTTTCGCGTGATTTTCACCTTTTTTTTAAATCCTCCGAAATCGTTAAAAACGACATACTATAGTATGCCCTCCGACACCATGGACTATAGCCTTTCGCTTTTGCGTGATTTTCACCTTTTTTTTTAAATCCTCCAAAATCGTGAAAAACCACATACTATAGTATGCCCTCCGACACCATGGACTATAGCCTTTCGCTTTTGCGTGATTTTCACCTTTTTTTCAAATCCTCCGAAATCGTGAAAAACGACATACTATAGTATGCCCTCCGACACCATGGACTATAGCCTTTCGCTTTTGCGTGATTTTCACCTTTTTTTCAAATCCTCCGAAATCGTGAAAAACGACATACTATAGTATGCCCTCCGACACCATGGACTATAGCCTTTCGCTTTTGCGTGATTTTCACCTTTTTTTCAAATCCTCCGAAATCGTGAAAAACGACATACTATAGTATGCCCTCCGACACCATGGACTATAGCCTTTCGCTTTTGCGTGATTTTCACCTTTTTTTTTAAATCCTCCGAAATCGTGAAAAACGACATACTATAGTATGCCCTCCGACACCATGGACTATAGCCTTTCGCTTTTGCGTGATTTTCACCTTTTTTTCAAATCCTCCGAAATCGTGAAAAACGACATACTATAGTATGCCCTCCGACACCATGGACTATAGCCTTTCGCTTTTGCGTGATTTTCACCTTTTTTTTTAAATCCTCCGAAATCGTGAAAAACGACATACTATAGTATGCCCTCCGACACCATGGACTATAGCCTTTCGCTTTTGCGTGATTTTCAACTTTTTTTCAAATCCTCCGAAATCGTGAAAAACGACATACTATAGTATGCCCTCCGACACCATGGACTATAGCCTTTCGCTTTTGCGTGATTTTCACCTTTTTTTTTAATCCTCCGAAATCGTGAAAAACGACATATTATAGTATGCGGTCCGAGACCATGGACTATAGCCTTTCGCTTTTGCGTGATTTTCACCTTTTTTTTTAATCCTCCGAAATCGTGAAAAACGACATACTAGTATGCGGTCCGAGACCATGGACTATAGCCTTTCGCTTTTGCGTGATTTTCACCTTTTTTTTTAAATCCTCCGAAATCGTGAAAAACGACATACTATAGTATGCCCTCCGACACCATGGACTATAGCCTTTCGCTTTTGCGTGATTTTCACCTTTTTTTTTAATCCTCCGAAATCGTGAAAAACGACATACTATAGTATGCCCTCCGACACCATGGACTATAGCCTTTCGCTTTTGCGTGATTTTCACCTTTTTTTCAAATCCTCCGAAATCGTGAAAAACGACATACTATAGTATGCCCTCCGACACCATGGACTATAGCCTTTCGCTTTTGCGTGATTTTCACCTTTTTTTCAAATCCTCCGAAATCGTGAAAAACGACATACTATAGTATGCCCTCCGACACCATGGACTATAGCCTTTCGCTTTTGCGTGATTTTCACCTTTTTTTTTAAATCCTCCGAAATCGTGAAAAACGACATACTATAGTATGCCCTCCGACACCATGGACTATAGCCTTTCGCTTTTGCGTGATTTTCACCTTTTTTTCAAATCCTCCGAAATCGTGAAAAACGACATACTATAGTATGCCCTCCGACACCATGGACTATAGCCTTTCGCTTTTGCGTGATTTTCACCTTTTTTTTTAATCCTCCGAAATCGTGAAAAACGACATACTAGTATGCGGTCCGAGACCATGGACTATAGCCTTTCGCTTTTGCGTGATTTTCACCTTTTTTTTTTAAATCCTCCGAAATCGTGAAAAACGACATACTAGTATGCGGTCCGAGACCATGGACTATAGCCTTTCGCTTTTGCGTGATTTTCACCTTTTTTTTTAAATCCTCCGAAATCGTGAAAAACGACATACTATAGTATGCCCTCCGACACCATGGACTATAGCCTTTCGCTTTTGCGTGATTTTCACCTTTTTTTCAAATCCTCCGAAATCGTGAAAAACGACATACTATAGTATGCCCTCCGACACCATGGACTATAGCCTTTCGCTTTTGCGTGATTTTCACCTTTTTTTTTAATCCTCCGAAATCGTGAAAAACGACATACTATAGTATGCCCTCCGACACCATGGACTATAGCCTTTTGCTTTCGCGTGATTTTCACCTTTTTTTTAAATCCTCCGAAATCGTTAAAAACGACATACTATAGTATGCCCTCCGACACCATGGACTATAGCCTTTCGCTTTTGCGTGATTTTCACCTTTTTTTTTAAATCCTCCAAAATCGTGAAAAACCACATACTATAGTATGCCCTCCGACACCATGGACTATAGCCTTTCGCTTTTGCGTGATTTTCACCTTTTTTTCAAATCCTCCGAAATCGTGAAAAACGACATACTATAGTATGCCCTCCGACACCATGGACTATAGCCTTTCGCTTTTGCGTGATTTTCACCTTTTTTTCAAATCCTCCGAAATCGTGAAAAACGACATACTATAGTATGCCCTCCGACACCATGGACTATAGCCTTTCGCTTTTGCGTGATTTTCACCTTTTTTTTCAAATCCTCCGAAATCGTGAAAAACGACATACTATAGTATGCCCTCCGACACCATGGACTATAGCCTTTCGCTTTTGCGTGATTTTCACCTTTTTTTTTAAATCCTCCGAAATCGTGAAAAACGACATACTATAGTATGCCCTCCGACACCATGGACTATAGCCTTTCGCTTTTGCGTATTTTCACCTTTTTTTCAAATCCTCCGAAATTGTGAAAAACGACATACTATAGTATGCCCTCCGACACCATGGACTATAGCCTTTTGCTTTCGCGTGATTTTCACCTTTTTTTTAAATCCTCCGAAATCGTTAAAAACGACATACTATAGTATGCCCTCCGACACCATGGACTATAGCCTTTCGCTTTTGCGTGATTTTCACCTTTTTTTTTAAATCCTCCAAAATCGTGAAAAACCACATACTATAGTATGCCCTCCGACACCATGGACTATAGCCTTTCGCTTTTGCGTGATTTTCACCTTTTTTTCAAATCCTCCGAAATCGTGAAAAACGACATACTATAGTATGCCCTCCGACACCATGGACTATAGCCTTTCGCTTTTGCGTGATTTTCACCTTTTTTTCAAATCCTCCGAAATCGTGAAAAACGACATACTATAGTATGCCCTCCGACACCATGGACTATAGCCTTTCGCTTTTGCGTGATTTTCACCTTTTTTTCAAATCCTCCGAAATCGTGAAAAACGACATACTATAGTATGCCCTCCGACACCATGGACTATAGCCTTTCGCTTTTGCGTGATTTTCACCTTTTTTTTTAAATCCTCCGAAATCGTGAAAAACGACATACTATAGTATGCCCTCCGACACCATGGACTATAGCCTTTCGCTTTTGCGTGATTTTCACCTTTTTTTCAAATCCTCCGAAATCGTGAAAAACGACATACTATAGTATGCCCTCCGACACCATGGACTATAGCCTTTCGCTTTTGCGTGATTTTCACCTTTTTTTTTAAATCCTCCGAAATCGTGAAAAACGACATACTATAGTATGCCCTCCGACACCATGGACTATAGCCTTTCGCTTTTGCGTGATTTTCAACTTTTTTTCAAATCCTCCGAAATCGTGAAAAACGACATACTATAGTATGCCCTCCGACACCATGGACTATAGCCTTTCGCTTTTGCGTGATTTTCACCTTTTTTTTTAATCCTCCGAAATCGTGAAAAACGACATATTATAGTATGCGGTCCGAGACCATGGACTATAGCCTTTCGCTTTTGCGTGATTTTCACCTTTTTTTTTAATCCTCCGAAATCGTGAAAAACGACATACTAGTATGCGGTCCGAGACCATGGACTATAGCCTTTCGCTTTTGCGTGATTTTCACCTTTTTTTTTAAATCCTCCGAAATCGTGAAAAACGACATACTATAGTATGCCCTCCGACACCATGGACTATAGCCTTTCGCTTTTGCGTGATTTTCACCTTTTTTTCAAATCCTCCGAAATCGTGAAAAACGACATACTATAGTATGCCCTCCGACACCATGGACTATAGCCTTTCGCTTTTGCGTGATTTTCACCTTTTTTTTTAATCCTCCGAAATCGTGAAAAACGACATACTATAGTATGCCCTCCGACACCATGGACTATAGCCTTTTGCTTTCGCGTGATTTTCACCTTTTTTTTAAATCCTCCGAAATCGTTAAAAACGACATACTATAGTATGCCCTCCGACACCATGGACTATAGCCTTTCGCTTTTGCGTGATTTACACCTTTTTTTTTAAATCCTCCGAAATCGTGAAAAACGACATACTATAGTATGCCCTCCGACACCATGGACTATAGCCTTTCGCTTTTGCGTGATTTTCACCTTTTTTTCAAATCCTCCGAAATCGTGAAAAACGACATACTATAGTATGCCCTCCGACACCATGGACTATAGCCTTTCGCTTTTGCGTGATTTTCACCTTTTTTTCAAATCCTCCGAAATCGTGAAAAACGACATACTATAGTATGCCCTCCGACACCATGGACTATAGCCTTTCGCTTTTGCGTGATTTTCACCTTTTTTTCAAATCCTCCGAAATCGTGAAAAACGACATACTATAGTATGCCCTCCGACACCATGGACTATAGCCTTTCGCTTTTGCGTGATTTTCACCTTTTTTTTTAATCCTCCGAAATCGTGAAAAACGACATACTATAGTATGCCCTCCGACACCATGGACTATAGCCTTTCGCTTTTGCGTGATTTTCACCTTTTTTTCAAATCCTCCGAAATCGTGAAAAACGACATACTATAGTATGCCCTCCGACACCATGGACTATAGCCTTTCGCTTTTGCGTGATTTTCACCTTTTTTTTTAATCCTCCGAAATCGTGAAAAACGACATACTATAGTATGCCCTCCGACACGCCTTTCGCTTTTGCGTGATTTTCACCTTTTTTTTTAAAATCCTCCGAAATCGTGAAAAACGACATACTAGTATGCGGTCCGAGACCATGGACTATAGCCTTTCGCTTTTGCGTGATTTTCACCTTTTTTTTTAAATCCTCCGAAATCGTGAAAAACGACATACTATAGTATGCCCTCCGACACCATGGACTATATAGCCTTTCGCTTTTGCGTGATTTTCACCTTTTTTTCAAATCCTCCGAAATCGTGAAAAACGACATACTATAGTATGCCCTCCGACACCATGGACTATAGCCTTTCGCTTTTGCGTGATTTTCACCTTTTTTTTTAATCCTCCGAAATCGTGGAAAAACGACATACTATAGTATGCCCTCCGACACCATGGACTATAGCCTTTTGCTTTCGCGTGATTTTCACCTTTTTTTTAAATCCTCCGAAATCGTTAAAAACGACATACTATAGTATGCTCTCCGACACCATGGACTATAGCCTTTCGCTTTTGCGTGATTTTCACCTTTTTTTCAAATCCTCCGAAATCGTGAAAAACGACATACTATAGTATGCCCTCCGACACCATGGACTATAGCCTTTCGCTTTTGCGTGATTTTCACCTTTTTTTTTAAATCCTCCAAAATCGTGAAAAACCACATACTATAGTATGCCCTCCGACACCATGGACTATAGCCTTTCGCTTTTGCGTGATTTTCACCTTTTTTTTTAAAATCCTCCGAAATCGTGAAAAACGACATACTATAGTATGCCCTCCGACACCATGGACTATAGCCTTTCGCTTTTGCGTGATTTTCACCTTTTTTTTTAAAAATCCTCCAAAATCGTGAAAAACGAAATACTAGTATGCGGTCCGAGACCATGGACTATAGCCTTTCGCTTTTGCGTGATTTTCACCTTTTTTTTTAAAAATCCTCCGAAATCGTGAAAAACGACATACTATAGTATGCCCTCCGACACCATGGACTATAGCCTTTCGCTTTTGCGTGATTTTCACCTTTTTTTTTAATCCTCCGAAATCGTGAAAAACGACATACTATAGTATGCCCTCCGACACCATGGACTATAGCCTTTCGCTTTTGCGTGATTTTCACCTTTTTTTCAAATCCTCCGAAATCGTGAAAAACGACATACTATAGTATGCCCTCCGACAACATGGACTATAGCCTTTCGCTTTTGCGTGATTTTCACCTTTTTTTTTAAATCCTCCGAAATCGTGAAAAACGACATACTATAGTATGCCCTCCCACACCATGGACTATAGCCTTTCGCTTTTGCGTGATTTTCACCTTTTTTTCAAATCCTCCGAAATCGTGAAAAACGACATACTATAGTATGCCCTCCGACACCATGGACTATAGCCTTTCGCTTTTGCGTGATTTTCACCTTTTTTTTTAATCCTCCGAAATCGTGAAAAACGACATACTATAGTATGCCCTCCGACAACATGGACTATAGCCTTTCGCTTTTGCGTGATTTTCACCTTTTTTTTTAATCCTCCGAAATCGTGAAAAACGACATACTATAGTATGCCCTCCGACACCATGGACTATAGCCTTTTGCTTTTGCGTGATTTTCACCTTTTTTTTAAAATCCTCCGAAATCGTTAAAAACGACATACTATAGTATGCTCTCCGACACCATGGACTATAGCCTTTCGCTTTTGCGTGATTTTCACCTTTTTTTCAAATCCTCCGAAATCGTGAAAAACGACATACAATAGTATGCCCTCCGACACCATGGACGATAGCCTTTCGCTTTTGCGTGATTTTCACCTTTTTTTTAAAATCCTCCGAAATCGTGAAAAACCACATACTATAGTATGCCCTCCGACACCATGGACTATAGCCTTTCGCTTTTGCGTGATTTTCACCTTTTTTTCAAATCCTCCGAAATCGTGAAAAACGACATACTATAGTATGCCCTCCGACACCATGGACTATAGCCTTTCGCTTTTGCGTGATTTTCACCTTTTTTTCAAATCCTCCGAAATCGTGAAAAACGACATACAATAGTATGCCCTCCGACACCATGGACTATAGCCTTTCGCTTTTGCGTGATTTTCACCTTTTTTTCAAATCCTCCGAAATCGTGAAAAACGACATACAATAGTATGCCCTCCGACACCATGGACGATAGCCTTTCGCTTTTGCGTGATTTTCACCTTTTTTTTAAAATCCTCCGAAATCGTGAAAAACCACATACTATAGTATGCCCTCCGACACCATGGACTATAGCCTTTCGCTTTTGCGTGATTTTCACCTTTTTTTTTAAAATCCTCCGAAATCGTGAAAAACGACATACTATAGTATGCCCTCCGACACCATGGACTATAGCCTTTCGCTTTTGCGTGATTTTCACCTTTTTTTTTAAATCCTCCGAAATCGTGAAAAACGACATACTATAGTATGCCCTCCGACACGCCTTTCGCTTTTGCGTGATTTTCACCTTTTTTTTTAAAATCCTCCGAAATCGTGAAAAACGACATACTAGTATGCGGTCCGAGACCATGGACTATAGCCTTTCGCTTTTGCGTGATTTTCACCTTTTTTTTTAAATCCTCCGAAATCGTGAAAAACGACATACTATAGTATGCCCTCCGACACCATGGACTATAGCCTTTCGCTTTTGCGTGATTTTCACCTTTTTTTCAAATCCTCCGAAATCGTGAAAAACGACATACTATAGTATGCCCTCAGACACCATGGACTATAGCCTTTCGCTTTTGCGTGATTTTCACCTTTTTTTTAAAAATCCTCCGAAATCGTGAAAAACGACATACTAGTATGCGGTCCGAGACCATGGACTATAGCCTTTCGCTTTTGCGTGATTTTCACCTTTTTTTTTAAATCCTCCGAAATCGTGAAAAACGACATACTATAGTATGCCCTCCGACACCATGGACTATAGCCTTTCGCTTTTGCGTGATTTTCACCTTTTTTTCAAATCCTCCGAAATCGTGAAAAACGACATACTATAGTATGCCCTCCGACACCATGGACTATAGCCTTTCGCTTTTGCGTGATTTTCACCTTTTTTTCAAATCCTCCGAAATCGTGAAAAACGACATACTATAGTATGCCCTCCGACACCATGGACTATAGCCTTTCGCTTTTGCGTGATTTTCACCTTTTTTTTTAATCCTCCGAAATCGTGAAAAACGACATACTATATAGTATGCCCCCTGACACCATGGACTATAGCCTTTTGCTTTTGCGTGATTTTCACCTTTTTTTTTAAATCCTCCGAAATCATTTAAAACGACATACTATAGTATGCTCTCCGACACCATGGACTATAGCCTTTCGCTTTTGCGTGATTTTCACCTTTTTTTCAAATCCTCCGAAATCGTGAAAAACGACATACTATAGTATGCCCTCCGACACCATGGACTATAGCCTTTCCCTTTTGCGTGATTTTCACCTTTTTTTTTAATCCTCCGAAATCGTGAAAAACGACATACTATAGTATGCCCTCCGACACCATGGACTATAGCCTTTCGCTTTTGTGTGATTTTCACCTTTTTTTCAAATCCTCCGAAATCGTGAAAAACGACATACTATAGTATGCCCTCCGACACCATGGACTATAGCCTTTCGCTTTTGCGTGATTTTCACCTTTTTTTCAAATCCTCCGAAATCGTGAAAAACGACATACTATAGTATGCCCTCCGACACCATGGACTATAGCCTTTCGCTTTTGCGTGATTTTCACCTTTTTTTTTTAAATCCTCCGAAATCGTGAAAAACGACATACTATAGTATGCCCTCCGACACCATGGACTATAGCCTTTCGCTTTTGCGTGATTTTCACCTTTTTTTCAAATCCTCCGAAATCGTGAAAAACGACATACTATAGTATGCCCTCCGACACCATGGACTATAGCCTTTCGCTTTTGCGTGATTTTCACCTTTTTTTTTAATCCTCCGAAATCGTGAAAAACGACATACTATAGTATGCCCTCCGACACGCCTTTCGCTTTTGCGTGATTTTCACCTTTTTTTTTTAAATCCTCCGAAATCGTGAAAAACGACATATTAGTATGCGGTCCGAGACCATGGACTATAGCCTTTCGCTTTTGCGTGATTTTCACCTTTTTTTTTAAATCCTCCGAAATCGTGAAAAACGACATACTATAGTATGCCCTCCGACACCATGGACTATAGCCTTTCGCTTTTGCGTGATTTTCACCTTTTTTTCAAATCCTCCGAAATCGTGAAAAACGACATACTATATAGTATGCCCTCCGACACCATGGACTATAGCCTTTCGCTTTTGCGTGATTTTCACCTTTTTTTTTAATCCTCCGAAATCGTGAAAAACGACATACTATAGTATGCCCTCCGACACCATGGACTATAGCCTTTTGCTTTCGCGTGATTTTCACCTTTTTTTTAAATCCTCCGAAATCGTTAAAAACGACATACTATAGTATGCTCTCCGACACCATGGACTATAGCCTTTCGCTTTTGCGTGATTTTCACCTTTTTTTCAAATCCTCCGAAATCGTGAAAAACGACATACTATAGTATGCCCTCCGACACCATGGACTATAGCCTTTCGCTTTTGCGTGATTTTCACCTTTTTTTCAAATCCTCCGAAATCGTGAAAAACGACATACTATAGTATGCCCTCCGACACCATGGACTATAGCCTTTCGCTTTTGCGTGATTTTCACCTTTTTTTCAAAACCTCCGAAATCGTGAAAAACGACATACTATAGTATGCCCTCCGACACCATGGACTATAGCCTTTCGCTTTTGCGTGATTTTCACCTTTTTTTTTAATCCTTCGAAATCGTGAAAAACGACATACTATAGTATGCCCTCCGACACCATGGACTATAGCCTTTCGCTTTTGCGTGATTTTCACCTTTTTTTTTAATCCTCCGAAATCGTGAAAAACGACATACTATAGTATGCCCTCCGACACGCCTTTCGCTTTTGCGTGATTTTCACCTTTTTTTTTTTAAATCCTCCGAAATCGTGAAAAACGACATACTAGTATGCGGTCCGAGACCATGGACTATAGCCTTTCGCTTTTGCGTGATTTTCACCTTTTTTTTTAAATCCTCCGAAATCGTGAAAAACGACATACTATAGTATGCCCTCCGACACCATGGACTATAGCCTTTCGCTTTTGCGTGAATTTCACCTTTTTTTCAAATCCTCCGAAATCGTGAAAAACGACATACTATAGTATGCCCTCAGACACCATGGACTATAGCCTTTCGCTTTTGCGTGATTTTCACCTTTTTTTTAAAAATCCTCCGAAATCGTGAAAAACGACATACTAGTATGCGGTCCGAGACCATGGACTATAGCCTTTCGCTTTTGCGTGATTTTCACCTTTTTTTTTAAATCCTCCGAAATCGTGAAAAACGACATACTATAGTATGCCCTCCGACACCATGGACTATAGCCTTTCGCTTTTGCGTGATTTTCACCTTTTTTTCAAATCCTCCGAAATCGTGAAAAACGACATACTATAGTATGCCCTCCGACACCATGGACTATAGCCTTTCGCTTTTGCGTGATTTTCACCTTTTTTTTAAAATCCTCCAAAATCGTGAAAAACCACATACTATAGTATGCCCTCCGACACCATGGACTATAGCCTTTCGCTTTTGCGTGATTTTCACCTTTTTTTTTTAAATCCTCCGAAATCGTGAAAAACGACATACTATAGTATGCCCTCCGACACCATGGACTATAGCCTTTCGCTTTTGCGTGATTTTCACCTTTTTTTTTTTAAATCCTCCAAAATCGTGAAAAACGACATACTAGTATGCGGTCCGAGACCATGGACTATAGCCTTTCGCTTTTGCGTGATTTTCACCTTTTTTTCAAATCCTCCGAAATCGTGAAAAACGACATACTATAGTATGCCCTCCGACACCATGGACTATAGCCTTTCGCTTTAGCGTGATTTTCACCTTTTTTTTTAATCCTCCGAAATCGTGAAAAACGACATACTATAGTATGCCCTCCGACACCATGGACTATAGCCTTTTGCTTTTGCGTGATTTTCACCTTTTTTTTTAAATCCTCCGAAATCGTGAAAAACGACATACTATAGTATGCCCTCCGACACCATGGACTATAGCCTTTCGCTTTTGCGTGATTTTCACCTTTTTTTTTTAAATCCTCCAAAATCGTGAAAAACGACATACTAGTATGCGGTCCGAGACCATGGACTATAGCCTTTCGCTTTTGCGTGATTTTCACCTTTTTTTTTAAAATCCTCCGAAATCGTGAAAAACGACATACTATAGTATGCCCTCCGACACCATGGACTATAGCCTTTTGCTTTTGCGTGATTTTCACCTTTTTTTTTAATCCTCCGAAATCGTGAAAAACGACATACTATAGTATGCCCTCCGACACCATGGCCTATAGCCTTTCGCTTTTGCGTGATTTTCACCTTTTTTTTTAATCCTCCGAAATCGTGAAAAACGACATACTATAGTATGCCCTCCGACACCATGGACTATAGCCTTTCGCTTTTGCGTGATTTTCACCTTTTTTTCAAATCCTCCGAAATCGTGAAAAACGACATACTATAGTATGCCCTCCGACAACATGGACTATAGCCTTTCGCTTTTGCGTGATTTTCACCTTTTTTTTTTAATCCTCCGAAATCGTGAAAAACGACATACTATAGTATGCCCTCCCACACCATGGACTATAGCCTTTCGCTTTTGCGTGATTTTCACCTTTTTTTCAAATCCTCCGAAATCGTGAAAAACGACATACTATAGTATGCCCTCCGACACCATGGACTATAGCCTTTCGCTTTTGCGTGATTTTCACCTTTTTTTTTAATCCTCCGAAATCGTGAAAAACGACATACTATAGTATGCCCTCCGACACCATGGACTATAGCCTTTTGCTTTTGCGTGATTTTCACCTTTTTTTTCAAATCCTCCGAAATCGTTAAAATCGACATACTATAGTATGCTCTCCGACACCATGGACTATAGCCTTTCGCTTTTGCGTGATTTTCACCTTTTTTTCAAATCCTCCGAAATCGTGAAAAACGACATACAATAGTATGCCCTCCGACACCATGGACGATAGCCTTTCGCTTTTGCGTGATTTTCACCTTTTTTTTTAATCCTCCGAAATCGTGAAAAACGACATACTATAGTATGCCCTCCGACACGCCTTTCGCTTTTGCGTGATTTTCACCTTTTTTTTTAAAATCCTCCGAAATCGTGAAAAACGACATACTAGTATGCGGTCCGAGACCATGGACTATAGCCTTTCGCTTTTGCGTGATTTTCACCTTTTTTTTTAAATCCTCCGAAATCGTGAAAAACGACATACTATAGTATGCCCTCCGACACCATGGACTATAGCCTTTCCCTTTTGCGTGATTTTCACCTTTTTTTTTAATCCTCCGAAATCGTGAAAAACGACATACTATAGTATGCCCTCCGACACCATGGACTATAGCCTTTCGCTTTTGTGTGATTTTCACCTTTTTTTCAAATCCTCCGAAATCGTGAAAAACGACATACTATAGTATGCCCTCCGACACCATGGACTATAGCCTTTCGCTTTTGCGTGATTTTCACCTTTTTTTCAAATCCTCCGAAATCGTGAAAAACGACATACTATAGTATGCCCTCCGACACCATGGACTATAGCCTTTCGCTTTTGCGTGATTTTCACCTTTTTTTTTTAAATCCTCCGAAATCGTGAAAAACGACATACTATAGTATGCCCTCCGACACCATGGACTATAGCCTTTCGCTTTTGCGTGATTTTCACCTTTTTTTCAAATCCTCCGAAATCGTGAAAAACGACATACTATAGTATGCCCTCCGACACCATGGACTATAGCCTTTCGCTTTTGCGTGATTTTCACCTTTTTTTTTAATCCTCCGAAATCGTGAAAAACGACATACTATAGTATGCCCTCCGACACGCCTTTCGCTTTTGCGTGATTTTCACCTTTTTTTTTTAAATCCTCCGAAATCGTGAAAAACGACATATTAGTATGCGGTCCGAGACCATGGACTATAGCCTTTCGCTTTTGCGTGATTTTCACCTTTTTTTTTAAATCCTCCGAAATCGTGAAAAACGACATACTATAGTATGCCCTCCGACACCATGGACTATAGCCTTTCGCTTTTGCGTGATTTTCACCTTTTTTTCAAATCCTCCGAAATCGTGAAAAACGACATACTATATAGTATGCCCTCCGACACCATGGACTATAGCCTTTCGCTTTTGCGTGATTTTCACCTTTTTTTTTAATCCTCCGAAATCGTGAAAAACGACATACTATAGTATGCCCTCCGACACCATGGACTATAGCCTTTTGCTTTCGCGTGATTTTCACCTTTTTTTTAAATCCTCCGAAATCGTTAAAAACGACATACTATAGTATGCTCTCCGACACCATGGACTATAGCCTTTCGCTTTTGCGTGATTTTCACCTTTTTTTCAAATCCTCCGAAATCGTGAAAAACGACATACTATAGTATGCCCTCCGACACCATGGACTATAGCCTTTCGCTTTTGCGTGATTTTCACCTTTTTTTCAAATCCTCCGAAATCGTGAAAAACGACATACTATAGTATGCCCTCCGACACCATGGACTATAGCCTTTCGCTTTTGCGTGATTTTCACCTTTTTTTCAAAACCTCCGAAATCGTGAAAAACGACATACTATAGTATGCCCTCCGACACCATGGACTATAGCCTTTCGCTTTTGCGTGATTTTCACCTTTTTTTTTAATCCTTCGAAATCGTGAAAAACGACATACTATAGTATGCCCTCCGACACCATGGACTATAGCCTTTCGCTTTTGCGTGATTTTCACCTTTTTTTTTAATCCTCCGAAATCGTGAAAAACGACATACTATAGTATGCCCTCCGACACGCCTTTCGCTTTTGCGTGATTTTCACCTTTTTTTTTTTAAATCCTCCGAAATCGTGAAAAACGACATACTAGTATGCGGTCCGAGACCATGGACTATAGCCTTTCGCTTTTGCGTGATTTTCACCTTTTTTTTTAAATCCTCCGAAATCGTGAAAAACGACATACTATAGTATGCCCTCCGACACCATGGACTATAGCCTTTCGCTTTTGCGTGAATTTCACCTTTTTTTCAAATCCTCCGAAATCGTGAAAAACGACATACTATAGTATGCCCTCAGACACCATGGACTATAGCCTTTCGCTTTTGCGTGATTTTCACCTTTTTTTTAAAAATCCTCCGAAATCGTGAAAAACGACATACTAGTATGCGGTCCGAGACCATGGACTATAGCCTTTCGCTTTTGCGTGATTTTCACCTTTTTTTTTAAATCCTCCGAAATCGTGAAAAACGACATACTATAGTATGCCCTCCGACACCATGGACTATAGCCTTTCGCTTTTGCGTGATTTTCACCTTTTTTTCAAATCCTCCGAAATCGTGAAAAACGACATACTATAGTATGCCCTCCGACACCATGGACTATAGCCTTTCGCTTTTGCGTGATTTTCACCTTTTTTTTAAAATCCTCCAAAATCGTGAAAAACCACATACTATAGTATGCCCTCCGACACCATGGACTATAGCCTTTCGCTTTTGCGTGATTTTCACCTTTTTTTTTTAAATCCT
Organism: Electrona antarctica; assembly: GCF_951216825.1. Classification (NCBI taxonomy): domain Eukaryota; kingdom Metazoa; phylum Chordata; class Actinopteri; order Myctophiformes; family Myctophidae; genus Electrona; species Electrona antarctica. Next base: position 43,770 of record NW_027636990.1, on the reverse strand, counting down.
CCGAAATCGTGAAAAACGACATACTATAGTATGCCCTCCGACACCATGGACTATAGCCTTTCGCTTTTGCGTGATTTTCACCTTTTTTTTTTTAAATCCTCCAAAATCGTGAAAAACGACATACTAGTATGCGGTCCGAGACCATGGACTATAGCCTTTCGCTTTTGCGTGATTTTCACCTTTTTTTCAAATCCTCCGAAATCGTGAAAAACGACATACTATAGTATGCCCTCCGACACCATGGACTATAGCCTTTCGCTTTAGCGTGATTTTCACCTTTTTTTTTAATCCTCCGAAATCGTGAAAAACGACATACTATAGTATGCCCTCCGACACCATGGACTATAGCCTTTTGCTTTTGCGTGATTTTCACCTTTTTTTTTAAATCCTCCGAAATCGTGAAAAACGACATACTATAGTATGCCCTCCGACACCATGGACTATAGCCTTTCGCTTTTGCGTGATTTTCACCTTTTTTTTTTAAATCCTCCAAAATCGTGAAAAACGACATACTAGTATGCGGTCCGAGACCATGGACTATAGCCTTTCGCTTTTGCGTGATTTTCACCTTTTTTTTTAAAATCCTCCGAAATCGTGAAAAACGACATACTATAGTATGCCCTCCGACACCATGGACTATAGCCTTTTGCTTTTGCGTGATTTTCACCTTTTTTTTTAATCCTCCGAAATCGTGAAAAACGACATACTATAGTATGCCCTCCGACACCATGGCCTATAGCCTTTCGCTTTTGCGTGATTTTCACCTTTTTTTTTAATCCTCCGAAATCGTGAAAAACGACATACTATAGTATGCCCTCCGACACCATGGACTATAGCCTTTCGCTTTTGCGTGATTTTCACCTTTTTTTCAAATCCTCCGAAATCGTGAAAAACGACATACTATAGTATGCCCTCCGACAACATGGACTATAGCCTTTCGCTTTTGCGTGATTTTCACCTTTTTTTTTTAATCCTCCGAAATCGTGAAAAACGACATACTATAGTATGCCCTCCCACACCATGGACTATAGCCTTTCGCTTTTGCGTGATTTTCACCTTTTTTTCAAATCCTCCGAAATCGTGAAAAACGACATACTATAGTATGCCCTCCGACACCATGGACTATAGCCTTTCGCTTTTGCGTGATTTTCACCTTTTTTTTTAATCCTCCGAAATCGTGAAAAACGACATACTATAGTATGCCCTCCGACACCATGGACTATAGCCTTTTGCTTTTGCGTGATTTTCACCTTTTTTTTCAAATCCTCCGAAATCGTTAAAATCGACATACTATAGTATGCTCTCCGACACCATGGACTATAGCCTTTCGCTTTTGCGTGATTTTCACCTTTTTTTCAAATCCTCCGAAATCGTGAAAAACGACATACAATAGTATGCCCTCCGACACCATGGACGATAGCCTTTCGCTTTTGCGTGATTTTCACCTTTTTTTTTAATCCTCCGAAATCGTGAAAAACGACATACTATAGTATGCCCTCCGACACGCCTTTCGCTTTTGCGTGATTTTCACCTTTTTTTTTAAAATCCTCCGAAATCGTGAAAAACGACATACTAGTATGCGGTCCGAGACCATGGACTATAGCCTTTCGCTTTTGCGTGATTTTCACCTTTTTTTTTAAATCCTCCGAAATCGTGAAAAACGACATACTATAGTATGCCCTCCGACACCATGGACTATAGCCTTTCGCTTTTGCGTGATTTTCACCTTTTTTTCAAATCCTCCGAAATCGTGAAAAACGACATACTATAGTATGCCCTCAGACACCATGGACTATAGCCTTTCGCTTTTGCGTGATTTTCACCTTTTTTTTTAAAATCCTCCGAAATCGTGAAAAACGACATACTAGTATGCGGTCCGAGACCATGGACTATAGCCTTTCGCTTTTGCGTGATTTTCACCTTTTTTTTTAAATCCTCCGAAATCGTGAAAAACGACATACTATAGTATGCCCTCCGACACCATGGACTATAGCCTTTCGCTTTTGCGTGATTTTCACCTTTTTTTCAAATCCTCCGAAATCGTGAAAAACGACATACTATAGTATGCCCTCCGACACCATGGACTATAGCCTTTCGCTTTTGCGTGATTTTCACCTTTTTTTTAAAATCCTCCAAAATCGTGAAAAACCACATACTATAGTATGCCCTCCGACACCATGGACTATAGCCTTTCGCTTTTGCGTGATTTTCACCTTTTTTTTTCAAATCCTCCGAAATCGTGAAAAACGACATACTATATAGTATGCCCTCCGACACCATGGACTATAGCCTTTCGCTTTTGCGTGATTTTCACCTTTTTTTTTAATCCTCCGAAATCGTGAAAAACGACATACTATAGTATGCCCTCCGACACCATGGACTATAGCCTTTTGCTTTCGCGTGATTTTCACCTTTTTTTTAAATCCTCCGAAATCGTTAAAAACGACATACTATAGTATGCTCTCCGACACCATGGACTATAGCCTTTCGCTTTTGCGTGATTTTCACCTTTTTTTCAAATCCTCCGAAATCGTGAAAAACGACATACTATAGTATGCCCTCCGACACCATGGACTATAGCCTTTCGCTTTTGCGTGATTTTCACCTTTTTTTCAAATCCTCCGAAATCGTGAAAAACGACATACTATAGTATGCCCTCCGACACCATGGACTATAGCCTTTCGCTTTTGCGTGATTTTCACCTTTTTTTCAAAACCTCCGAAATCGTGAAAAACGACATACTATAGTATGCCCTCCGACACCATGGACTATAGCCTTTCGCTTTTGCGTGATTTTCACCTTTTTTTTTAATCCTTCGAAATCGTGAAAAACGACATACTATAGTATGCCCTCCGACACCATGGACTATAGCCTTTCGCTTTTGCGTGATTTTCACCTTTTTTTTTAATCCTCCGAAATCGTGAAAAACGACATACTATAGTATGCCCTCCGACACGCCTTTCGCTTTTGCGTGATTTTCACCTTTTTTTTTTAAAATCCTCCGAAATCGTGAAAAACGACATACTAGTATGCGGTCCGAGACCATGGACTATAGCCTTTCGCTTTTGCGTGATTTTCACCTTTTTTTTTAAATCCTCCGAAATCGTGAAAAACGACATACTATAGTATGCCCTCCGACACCATGGACTATAGCCTTTCGCTTTTGCGTGATTTTCACCTTTTTTTCAAATCCTCCGAAATCGTGAAAAACGACATACTATAGTATGCCCTCAGACACCATGGACTATAGCCTTTCGCTTTTGCGTGATTTTCACCTTTTTTTTAAAAATCCTCCGAAATCGTGAAAAACGACATACTAGTATGCGGTCCGAGACCATGGACTATAGCCTTTCGCTTTTGCGTGATTTTCACCTTTTTTTTTAAATCCTCCGAAATCGTGAAAAACGACATACTATAGTATGCCCTCCGACACCATGGACTATAGCCTTTCGCTTTTGCGTGATTTTCACCTTTTTTTCAAATCCTCCGAAATCGTGAAAAACGACATACTATAGTATGCCCTCCGACACCATGGACTATAGCCTTTCGCTTTTGCGTGATTTTCACCTTTTTTTTAAAATCCTCCAAAATCGTGAAAAACCACATACTATAGTATGCCCTCCGACACCATGGACTATAGCCTTTCGCTTTTGCGTGATTTTCACCTTTTTTTTTTAAATCCTCCGAAATCGTGAAAAACGACATACTATAGTATGCCCTCCGACACCATGGACTATAGCCTTTCGCTTTTGCGTGATTTTCACCTTTTTTTTTTTAAATCCTCCAAAATCGTGAAAAACGACATACTAGTATGCGGTCCGAGACCATGGACTATAGCCTTTCGCTTTTGCGTGATTTTCACCTTTTTTTCAAATCCTCCGAAATCGTGAAAAACGACATACTATAGTATGCCCTCCGACACCATGGACTATAGCCTTTCGCTTTAGCGTGATTTTCACCTTTTTTTTTAATCCTCCGAAATCGTGAAAAACGACATACTATAGTATGCCCTCCGACACCATGGACTATAGCCTTTTGCTTTTGCGTGATTTTCACCTTTTTTTTTAAATCCTCCGAAATCGTGAAAAACGACATACTATAGTATGCCCTCCGACACCATGGACTATAGCCTTTCGCTTTTGCGTGATTTTCACCTTTTTTTTTTAAATCCTCCAAAATCGTGAAAAACGACATACTAGTATGCGGTCCGAGACCATGGACTATAGCCTTTCGCTTTTGCGTGATTTTCACCTTTTTTTTTTAAATCCTCCGAAATCGTGAAAAACGACATACTATAGTATGCCCTCCGACACCATGGACTATAGCCTTTCGCTTTTGCGTGATTTTCACCTTTTTTTTTAATCCTCCGAAATCGTGAAAAACGACATACTATAGTATGCCCTCCGACACCATGGCCTATAGCCTTTCGCTTTTGCGTGATTTTCACCTTTTTTTTTAATCCTCCGAAATCGTGAAAAACGACATACTATAGTATGCCCTCCGACACCATGGAATATAGCCTTTCGCTTTTGCGTGATTTTCACCTTTTTTTCAAATCCTCCGAAATCGTGAAAAACGACATACTATAGTATGCCCTCCGACAACATGGACTATAGCCTTTCGCTTTTGCGTGATTTTCACCTTTTTTTTTTAATCCTCCGAAATCGTGAAAAACGACATACTATAGTATGCCCTCCCACACCATGGACTATAGCCTTTCGCTTTTGCGTGATTTTCACCTTTTTTTCAAATCCTCCGAAATCGTGAAAAACGACATACTATAGTATGCCCTCCGACACCATGGACTATAGCCTTTCGCTTTTGCGTGATTTTCACCTTTTTTTTTAATCCTCCGAAATCGTGAAAAACGACATACTATAGTATGCCCTCCGACACCATGGACTATAGCCTTTTGCTTTTGCGTGATTTTCACCTTTTTTTTCAAATCCTCCGAAATCGTTAAAATCGACATACTATAGTATGCTCTCCGACACCATGGACTATAGCCTTTCGCTTTTGCGTGATTTTCACCTTTTTTTCAAATCCTCCGAAATCGTGAAAAACGACATACAATAGTATGCCCTCCGACACCATGGACGATAGCCTTTCGCTTTTGCGTGATTTTCACCTTTTTTTTTAATCCTCCGAAATCGTGAAAAACGACATACTATAGTATGCCCTCCGACACGCCTTTCGCTTTTGCGTGATTTTCACCTTTTTTTTTAAAATCCTCCGAAATCGTGAAAAACGACATACTAGTATGCGGTCCGAGACCATGGACTATAGCCTTTCGCTTTTGCGTGATTTTCACCTTTTTTTTTAAATCCTCCGAAATCGTGAAAAACGACATACTATAGTATGCCCTCCGACACCATGGACTATAGCCTTTCGCTTTTGCGTGATTTTCACCTTTTTTTCAAATCCTCCGAAATCGTGAAAAACGACATACTATAGTATGCCCTCAGACACCATGGACTATAGCCTTTCGCTTTTGCGTGATTTTCACCTTTTTTTTTTAAATCCTCCGAAATCGTGAAAAACGACATACTAGTATGCGGTCCGAGACCATGGACTATAGCCTTTCGCTTTTGCGTGATTTTCACCTTTTTTTTTAAATCCTCCGAAATCGTGAAAAACGACATACTATAGTATGCCCTCCGACACCATGGACTATAGCCTTTCGCTTTTGCGTGATTTTCACCTTTTTTTCAAATCCTCCGAAATCGTGAAAAACGACATACTATAGTATGCCCTCCGACACCATGGACTATAGCCTTTCGCTTTTGCGTGATTTTCACCTTTTTTTTAAAATCCTCCAAAATCGTGAAAAACCACATACTATAGTATGCCCTCCGACACCATGGACTATAGCCTTTCGCTTTTGCGTGATTTTCACCTTTTTTTTTCAAATCCTCCGAAATCGTGAAAAACGACATACTATAGTATGCCCTCCGACACGCCTTTCGCTTTTGCGTGATTTTCACCTTTTTTTTTAAAATCCTCCGAAATCGTGAAAAACGACATACTAGTATGCGGTCCGAGACCATGGACTATAGCCTTTCGCTTTTGCGTGATTTTCACCTTTTTTTTTTAAATCCTCCAAAATCGTGAAAAACGACATACTAGTATGCGGTCCGAGACCATGGACTATAGCCTTTCGCTTTTGCGTGATTTTCACCTTTTTTTCAAATCCTCCGAAATCGTGAAAAACGACATACTATAGTATGCCCTCCGACACCATGGACTATAGCCTTTCGCTTTTGCGTGATTTTCACCTTTTTTTTTAATCCTCCGAAATCGTGAAAAACGACATACTATAGTATGCCCTCCGACACCATGGACTATAGCCTTTTGCTTTTGCGTGATTTTCACCTTTTTTTTTAAATCCTCCGAAATCGTGAAAAACGACATACTATAGTATGCCCTCCGACACCATGGACTATAGCCTTTCGCTTTTGCGTGATTTTCACTTTTTTTTTTAAATCCTCCAAAATCGTGAAAAACGACATACTAGTATGCGGTCCGAGACCATGGACTATAGCCTTTCGCTTTTGCGTGATTTTCACCTTTTTTTTTTAAATCCTCCGAAATCGTGAAAAACGACATACTATAGTATGCCCTCCGACACCATGGACTATAGCCTTTCGCTTTTGCGTGATTTTCACCTTTTTTTTTAATCCTCCGAAATCGTGAAAAACGACATACTATAGTATGCCCTCCGACACCATGGCCTATAGCCTTTCGCTTTTGCGTGATTTTCACCTTTTTTTTTAATCCTCCGAAATCGTGAAAAACGACATACTATAGTATGCCCTCCGACAACATGGACTATAGCCTTTCGCTTTTGCGTGATTTTCACCTTTTTTTTTAAATCCTCCGAAATCGTGAAAAACGACATACTATAGTATGCCCTCCCACACCATGGACTATAGCCTTTCGCTTTTGCGTGATTTTCACCTTTTTTTCAAATCCTCCGAAATCGTGAAAAACGACATACTATAGTATGCCCTCCGACACCATGGACTATAGCCTTTCGCTTTTGCGTGATTTTCACCTTTTTTTTAAATCCTCCGAAATCGTGAAAAACGACATACTATAGTATGCCCTCCCACACCATGGACTATAGCCTTTCGCTTTTGCGTGATTTTCACCTTTTTTTCAAATCCTCCGAAATCGTGAAAAACGACATACTATAGTATGCCCTCCGACACCATGGACTATAGCCTTTCGCTTTTGCGTGATTTTCACCTTTTTTTTTAATCCTCCGAAATCGTGAAAAACGACATACTATAGTATGCCCTCCGACACCATGGACTATAGCCTTTCGCTTTTGCGTGATTTTCACCTTTTTTTCAAATCCTCCGAAATCGTGAAAAACGACATACTATAGTATGCCCTCCGACACCATGGACTATAGCCTTTCGCTTTTGCGTGATTTTCACCTTTTTTTCAAATCCTCCGAAATCGTGAAAAACGACATACTATAGTATGCCCTCCGACACCATGGACTATAGCCTTTCGCTTTTGCGTGATTTTCACCTTTTTTTTTAATCCTCCGAAATCGTGAAAAACGACATACCATAGTATGCCCTCCGACACGCCTTTCGCTTTTGCGTGATTTTCACCTTTTTTTTTTAAATCCTCCGAAATCGTGAAAAACGACATACTAGTATGCGGTCCGAGACCATGGACTATAGCCTTTCGCTTTTGCGTGATTTTCACCTTTTTTTTTAAATCCTCCGAAATCGTGAAAAACGACATACTATAGTATGCCCTCCGACACCATGGACTATAGCCTTTCGCTTTTGCGTGATTTTCACCTTTTTTTCAAATCCTCCGAAATCGTGAAAAACGACATACTATAGTATGCCCTCAGACACCATGGACTATAGCCTTTCGCTTTTGCGTGATTTTCACCTTTTTTTTAAAAATCCTCCGAAATCGTGAAAAACGACATACTAGTATGCGGTCCGAGACCATGGACTATAGCCTTTCGCTTTTGCGTGATTTTCACCTTTTTTTTTAAATCCTCCGAAATCGTGAAAAACGACATACTATAGTATGCCCTCCGACACCATGGACTATAGCCTTTCGCTTTTGCGTGATTTTCACCTTTTTTTCAAATCCTCCGAAATCGTGAAAAACGACATACTATAGTATGCCCTCCGACACCATGGACTATAGCCTTTCGCTTTTGCGTGATTTTCACCTTTTTTTTAAAAATCCTCCAAAATCGTGAAAAACCACATACTATAGTATGCCCTCCGACACCATGGACTATAGCCTTTCGCTTTTGCGTGATTTTCACCTTTTTTTTTTAAATCCTCCGAAATCGTGAAAAACGACATACTATAGTATGCCCTCCGACACCATGGACTATAGCCTTTCGCTTTTGCGTGATTTTCACCTTTTTTTTTAAAATCCTCCAAAATCGTGAAAAACGACATACTAGTATGCGGTCCGAGACCATGGACTATAGCCTTTCGCTTTTGCGTGATTTTCACCTTTTTTTCAAATCCTCCGAAATCGTGAAAAACGACATACTATAGTATGCCCTCCGACACCATGGACTATAGCCTTTCGCTTTTGCGTGATTTTCACCTTTTTTTTTAATCCTCCGAAATCGTGAAAAACGACATACTATAGTATGCCCTCCGACACCATGGACTATAGCCTTTTGCTTTTGCGTGATTTTCACCTTTTTTTTTAAATCCTCCGAAATCGTGAAAAACGACATACTATAGTATGCCCTCCGACACCATGGACTATAGCCTTTCGCTTTTGCGTGATTTTCACCTTTTTTTTTTAAATCCTCCAAAATCGTGAAAAACGACATACTAGTATGCGGTCCGAGACCATGGACTATAGCCTTTCGCTTTTGCGTGATTTTCACCTTTTTTTTTAAAATCCTCCGAAATCGTGAAAAACGACATACTATAGTATGCCCTCCGACACCATGGACTATAGCCTTTCGCTTTTGCGTGATTTTCACCTTTTTTTCAAATCCTCCGAAATCGTGAAAAACGACATACTATAGTATGCCCTCCGACAACATGGACTATAGCCTTTCGCTTTTGCGTGATTTTCACCTTTTTTTTTAAATCCTCCGAAATCGTGAAAAACGACATACTATAGTATGCCCTCCCACACCATGGACTATAGCCTTTCGCTTTTGCGTGATTTTCACCTTTTTTTCAAATCCTCCGAAATCGTGAAAAACGACATACTATAGTATGCCCTCCGACACCATGGACTATAGCCTTTCGCTTTTGCGTGATTTTCACCTTTTTTTTTAATCCTCCGAAATCGTGAAAAACGACATACTATAGTATGCCCTCCGACACCATGGACTATAGCCTTTTGCTTTTGCGTGATTTTCACCTTTTTTTTCAAATCCTCCGAAATCGTTAAAATCGACATACTATAGTATGCTCTCCGACACCATGGACTATAGCCTTTCGCTTTTGCGTGATTTTCACCTTTTTTTCAAATCCTCCGAAATCGTGAAAAACGACATACAATAGTATGCCCTCCGACACCATGGACGATAGCCTTTCGCTTTTGCGTGATTTTCACCTTTTTTTTTAAATCCTCCGAAATCGTGAAAAACCACATACTATAGTATGCCCTCCGACACCATGGACTATAGCCTTTCGCTTTTGCGTGATTTTCACCTTTTTTTTTAAAATCCTCCGAAATCGTGAAAAACGACATACTATAGTATGCCCTCCGACACCATGGACTATAGCCTTTCGCTTTTGCGTGATTTTCACCTTTTTTTTAAAATCCTCCGAAATCGTGAAAAACGACATACTATAGTATGCCCTCCGACACCATGGACTATAGCCTTTCGCTTTTGCGTGATTTTCACCTTTTTTTCAAATCCTCCGAAATCGTGAAAAACGACATACTATAGTATGCCCTCCGACACCATGGACTATAGCCTTTCGCTTTTGCGTGATTTTCACCTTTTTTTTTAATCCTCCGAAATCGTGAAAAACGACATACTATAGTATGCCCTCCGACACCATGGACTATAGCCTTTCGCTTTTGCGTGATTTTCACCTTTTTTTTTAATCCTCCGAAATCGTGAAAAACGACATACTATAGTATGCCCTCCGACACCATGGACTATAGCCTTTCGCTTTTGCGTGATTTTCACCTTTTTTTCAAATCCTCCGAAATCGTGAAAAACGACATACTATAGTATGCCCTCCGACAACATGGACTATAGCCTTTCGCTTTTGCGTGATTTTCACCTTTTTTTTTAAATCCTCCGAAATCGTGAAAAACGACATACTATAGTATGCCCTCCCACACCATGGACTATAGCCTTTCGCTTTTGCGTGATTTTCACCTTTTTTTCAAATCCTCCGAAATCGTGAAAAACGACATACTATAGTATGCCCTCCGACACCATGGACTATAGCCTTTCGCTTTTGCGTGATTTTCACCTTTTTTTTTAAATCCTCCGAAATCGTGAAAAACGACATACTATAGTATGCCCTCCCACACCATGGACTATAGCCTTTCGCTTTTGCGTGATTTTCACCTTTTTTTCAAATCCTCCGAAATCGTGAAAAACGACATACTATAGTATGCCCTCCGACACCATGGACTATAGCCTTTCGCTTTTGCGTGATTTTCACCTTTTTTTTTAATCCTCCGAAATCGTGAAAAACGACATACTATAGTATGCCCTCCGACACCATGGACTATAGCCTTTCGCTTTTGCGTGATTTTCACCTTTTTTTCAAATCCTCCGAAATCGTGAAAAACGACATACTATAGTATGCCCTCCGACACCATGGACTATAGCCTTTCGCTTTTGCGTGATTTTCACCTTTTTTTCAAATCCTCCGAAATCGTGAAAAACGACATACTATAGTATGCCCTCCGACACCATGGACTATAGCCTTTCGCTTTTGCGTGATTTTCACCTTTTTTTTTAATCCTCCGAAATCGTGAAAAACGACATACTATAGTATGCCCTCCGACACGCCTTTCGCTTTTGCGTGATTTTCACCTTTTTTTTTAAAATCCTCCGAAATCGTGAAAAACGACATACTAGTATGCGGTCCGAGACCATGGACTATAGCCTTTCGCTTTTGCGTGATTTTCACCTTTTTTTTTAAATCCTCCGAAATCGTGAAAAACGACATACTATAGTATGCCCTCCGACACCATGGACTATAGCCTTTCGCTTTTGCGTGATTTTCACCTTTTTTTCAAATCCTCCGAAATCGTGAAAAACGACATACTATAGTATGCCCTCAGACACCATGGACTATAGCCTTTCGCTTTTGCGTGATTTTCACCTTTTTTTTTTAAATCCTCCGAAATCGTGAAAAACGACATACTAGTATGCGGTCCGAGACCATGGACTATAGCCTTTCGCTTTTGCGTGATTTTCACCTTTTTTTTTAAATCCTCCGAAATCGTGAAAAACGACATACTATAGTATGCCCTCCGACACCATGGACTATAGCCTTTCGCTTTTGCGTGATTTTCACCTTTTTTTCAAATCCTCCGAAATCGTGAAAAACGACATACTATAGTATGCCCTCCGACACCATGGACTATAGCCTTTCGCTTTTGCGTGATTTTCACCTTTTTTTTAAATCCTCCGAAATCGTGAAAAACGACATACTATAGTATGCCCTCCCACACCATGGACTATAGCCTTTCGCTTTTGCGTGATTTTCACCTTTTTTTCAAATCCTCCGAAATCGTGAAAAACGACATACTATAGTATGCCCTCCGACACCATGGACTATAGCCTTTTGCTTTTGCGTGATTTTCACCTTTTTTTTTAAATCCTCCGAAATCGTTTAAAACGACATACTATAGTATGCTCTCCGACACCATGGACTATAGCCTTTCGCTTTTGCGTGATTTTCACCTTTTTTTCAAATCCTCCGAAATCGTGAAAAACGACATACTATAGTATGCCCTCCGACACCATGGACTATAGCCTTTCCCTTTTGCGTGATTTTCACCTTTTTTTTTAATCCTCCGAAATCGTGAAAAACGACATACTATAGTATGCCCTCCGACACCATGGACTATAGCCTTTCGCTTTTGTGTGATTTTCACCTTTTTTTCAAATCCTCCGAAATCGTGAAAAACGACATACTATAGTATGCCCTCCGACACCATGGACTATAGCCTTTCGCTTTTGCGTGATTTTCACCTTTTTTTCAAATCCTCCGAAATCGTGAAAAACGACATACTATAGTATGCCCTCAGACACCATGGACTATAGCCTTTCGCTTTTGCGTGATTTTCACCTTTTTTTTTAAAATCCTCCGAAATCGTGAAAAACGACATACTATAGTATGCCCTCCGACACCATGGACTATAGCCTTTCGCTTTTGCGTGATTTTCACCTTTTTTTCAAATCCTCCGAAATCGTGAAAAACGACATACTATAGTATGCCCTCCGACACCATGGACTATAGCCTTTCGCTTTTGCGTGATTTTCACCTTTTTTTTTAATCCTCCGAAATCGTGAAAAACGACATACTATAGTATGCCCTCCGACACGCCTTTCGCTTTTGCGTGATTTTCACCTTTTTTTTTTAAATCCTCCGAAATCGTGAAAAACGACATACTAGTATGCGGTCCGAGACCATGGACTATAGCCTTTCGCTTTTGCGTGATTTTCACCTTTTTTTTTAAATCCTCCGAAATCGTGAAAAACGACATACTATAGTATGCCCTCCGACACCATGGACTATAGCCTTTCGCTTTTGCGTGATTTTCACCTTTTTTTCAAATCCTCCGAAATCGTGAAAAACGACATACTATATAGTATGCCCTCCGACACCATGGACTATAGCCTTTCGCTTTTGCGTGATTTTCACCTTTTTTTTTAATCCTCCGAAATCGTGAAAAACGACATACTATAGTATGCCCTCCGACACCATGGACTATAGCCTTTTGCTTTCGCGTGATTTTCACCTTTTTTTTAAATCCTCCGAAATCGTTAAAAACGACATACTATAGTATGCTCTCCGACACCATGGACTATAGCCTTTCGCTTTTGCGTGATTTTCACCTTTTTTTCAAATCCTCCGAAATCGTGAAAAACGACATACTATAGTATGCCCTCCGACACCATGGACTATAGCCTTTCGCTTTTGCGTGATTTTCACCTTTTTTTCAAATCCTCCGAAATCGTGAAAAACGACATACTATAGTATGCCCTCCGACACCATGGACTATAGCCTTTCGCTTTTGCGTGATTTTCACCTTTTTTTCAAAACCTCCGAAATCGTGAAAAACGACATACTATAGTATGCCCTCCGACACCATGGACTATAGCCTTTCGCTTTTGCGTGATTTTCACCTTTTTTTTTAATCCTCCGAAATCGTGAAAAACGACATACTATAGTATGCCCTCCGACACCATGGACTATAGCCTTTCGCTTTTGCGTGATTTTCACCTTTTTTTTTAATCCTCCGAAATCGTGAAAAACGACATACTATAGTATGCCCTCCGACACGCCTTTCGCTTTTGCGTGATTTTCACCTTTTTTTTTTAAAAATCCTCCGAAATCGTGAAAAACGACATACTAGTATGCGGTCCGAGACCATGGACTATAGCCTTTCGCTTTTGCGTGATTTTCACCTTTTTTTTTAAATCCTCCGAAATCGTGAAAAACGACATACTATAGTATGCCCTCCGACACCATGGACTATAGCCTTTCGCTTTTGCGTGATTTTCACCTTTTTTTCAAATCCTCCGAAATCGTGAAAAACGACATACTATAGTATGCCCTCAGACACCATGGACTATAGCCTTTCGCTTTTGCGTGATTTTCACCTTTTTTTTAAAAATCCTCCGAAATCGTGAAAAACGACATACTAGTATGCGGTCCGAGACCATGGACTATAGCCTTTCGCTTTTGCGTGATTTTCACCTTTTTTTTTAAATCCTCCGAAATCGTGAAAAACGACATACTATAGTATGCCCTCCGACACCATGGACTATAGCCTTTCGCTTTTGCGTGATTTTCACCTTTTTTTCAAATCCTCCGAAATCGTGAAAAACGACATACTATAGTATGCCCTCCGACACCATGGACTATAGCCTTTCGCTTTTGCGTGATTTTCACCTTTTTTTTAAAATCCTCCAAAATCGTGAAAAACCACATACTATAGTATGCCCTCCGACACCATGGACTATAGCCTTTCGCTTTTGCGTGATTTTCACCTTTTTTTTTTAAATCCTCCGAAATCGTGAAAAACGACATACTATAGTATGCCCTCCGACACCATGGACTATAGCCTTTCGCTTTTGCGTGATTTTCACCTTTTTTTTTTTAAATCCTCCAAAATCGTGAAAAACGACATACTAGTATGCGGTCCGAGACCATGGACTATAGCCTTTCGCTTTTGCGTGATTTTCACCTTTTTTTCAAATCCTCCGAAATCGTGAAAAACGACATACTATAGTATGCCCTCCGACACCATGGACTATAGCCTTTCGCTTTAGCGTGATTTTCACCTTTTTTTTTAATCCTCCGAAATCGTGAAAAACGACATACTATAGTATGCCCTCCGACACCATGGACTATAGCCTTTTGCTTTTGCGTGATTTTCACCTTTTTTTTTAAATCCTCCGAAATCGTGAAAAACGACATACTATAGTATGCCCTCCGACACCATGGACTATAGCCTTTCGCTTTTGCGTGATTTTCACCTTTTTTTTTTAAATCCTCCAAAATCGTGAAAAACGACATACTAGTATGCGGTCCGAGACCATGGACTATAGCCTTTAGCTTTTGCGTGATTTTCACCTTTTTTTTTAAAATCCTCCGAAATCGTGAAAAACGACATACTATAGTATGCCCTCCGACACCATGGACTATAGCCTTTCGCTTTTGCGTGATTTTCACCTTTTTTTTTAATCCTCCGAAATCGTGAAAAACGACATACTATAGTATGCCCTCCGACACCATGGCCTATAGCCTTTCGCTTTTGCGTGATTTTCACCTTTTTTTTTAATCCTCCGAAATCGTGAAAAACGACATACTATAGTATGCCCTCCGACAACATGGACTATAGCCTTTCGCTTTTGCGTGATTTTCACCTTTTTTTCAAATCCTCCGAAATCGTGAAAAACGACATACTATAGTATGCCCTCCGACACCATGGACTATAGCCTTTCGCTTTTGCGTGATTTTCACCTTTTTTTTTAATCCTCCGAAATCGTGAAAAACGACATACTATAGTATGCCCTCCGACACCATGGACTATAGCCTTTTGCTTTTGCGTGATTTTCACCTTTTTTTTCAAATCCTCCGAAATCGTTAAAATCGACATACTATAGTATGCTCTCCGACACCATGGACTATAGCCTTTCGCTTTTGCGTGATTTTCACCTTTTTTTCAAATCCTCCGAAATCGTGAAAAACGACATACAATAGTATGCCCTCCGACACCATGGACGATAGCCTTTCGCTTTTGCGTGATTTTCACCTTTTTTTTTAATCCTCCGAAATCGTGAAAAACGACATACTATAGTATGCCCTCCGACACGCCTTTCGCTTTTGCGTGATTTTCACCTTTTTTTTAAAAATCCTCCGAAATCGTGAAAAACGACATACTAGTATGCGGTCCGAGACCATGGACTATAGCCTTTCGCTTTTGCGTGATTTTCACCTTTTTTTTTAAATCCTCCGAAATCGTGAAAAACGACATACTATAGTATGCCCTCCGACACCATGGACTATAGCCTTTCGCTTTTGCGTGATTTTCACCTTTTTTTCAAATCCTCCGAAATCGTGAAAAACGACATACTATAGTATGCCCTCAGACACCATGGACTATAGCCTTTCGCTTTTGCGTGATTTTCACCTTTTTTTTTAAAATCCTCCGAAATCGTGAAAAACGACATACTAGTATGCGGTCCGAGACCATGGACTATAGCCTTTCGCTTTTGCGTGATTTTCACCTTTTTTTTTAAATCCTCCGAAATCGTGAAAAACGACATACTATAGTATGCCCTCCGACACCATGGACTATAGCCTTTCGCTTTTGCGTGATTTTCACCTTTTTTTCAAATCCTCCGAAATCGTGAAAAACGACATACTATAGTATGCCCTCCGACACCATGGACTATAGCCTTTCGCTTTTGCGTGATTTTCACCTTTTTTTAAAAATCCTCCAAAATCGTGAAAAACCACATACTATAGTATGCCCTCCGACACCATGGACTATAGCCTTTCGCTTTTGCGTGATTTTCACCTTTTTTTTTCAAATCCTCCGAAATCGTGAAAAACGACATACTATAGTATGCCCTCCGACACGCCTTTCGCTTTTGCGTGATTTTCACCTTTTTTTTTTAAATCCTCCGAAATCGTGAAAAACGACATACTAGTATGCGGTCCGAGACCATGGACTATAGCCTTTCGCTTTTGCGTGATTTTCACCTTTTTTTTTAAAATCCTCCAAAATCGTGAAAAACGACATACTAGTATGCGGTCCGAGACCATGGACTATAGCCTTTCGCTTTTGTGTGATTTTCACCTTTTTTTCAAATCCTCCGAAATCGTGAAAAACGACATACTATAGTATGCCCTCCGACACCATGGACTATAGCCTTTCGCTTTTGCGTGATTTTCACCTTTTTTTTTAATCCTCCGAAATCGTGAAAAACGACATACTATAGTATGCCCTCCGACACCATGGACTATAGCCTTTTGCTTTTGCGTGATTTTCACCTTTTTTTTTTAATCCTCCGAAATCGTGAAAAACGACATACTATAGTATGCCCTCCGACACCATGGACTATAGCCTTTCGCTTTTGCGTGATTTTCACCTTTTTTTTTTAAATCCTCCAAAATCGTGAAAAACGACATACTAGTATGCGGTCCGAGACCATGGACTATAGCCTTTCGCTTTTGCGTGATTTTCACCTTTTTTTTTTAAATCCTCCGAAATCGTGAAAAACGACATACTATAGTATGCCCTCCGACACCATGGACTATAGCCTTTCGCTTTTGCGTGATTTTCACCTTTTTTTTTAATCCTCCGAAATCGTGAAAAACGACATACTATAGTATGCCCTCCGACACCATGGCCTATAGCCTTTCGCTTTTGCGTGATTTTCACCTTTTTTTTTAATCCTCCGAAATCGTGAAAAACGACATACTATAGTATGCCCTCCGACAACATGGACTATAGCCTTTCGCTTTTGCGTGATTTTCACCTTTTTTTTTAAATCCTCCGAAATCGTGAAAAACGACATACTATAGTATGCCCTCCCACACCATGGACTATAGCCTTTCGCTTTTGCGTGATTTTCACCTTTTTTTCAAATCCTCCGAAATCGTGAAAAACGACATACTATAGTATGCCCTCCCACACCATGGACTATAGCCTTTCGCTTTTGCGTGATTTTCACCTTTTTTTCAAATCCTCCGAAATCGTGAAAAACGACATACTATAGTATGCCCTCCGACACCATGGACTATAGCCTTTCGCTTTTGCGTGATTTTCACCTTTTTTTTTAATCCTCCGAAATCGTGAAAAACGACATACTATAGTATGCCCTCCGACACCATGGACTATAGCCTTTCGCTTTTGCGTGATTTTCACCTTTTTTTCAAATCCTCCGAAATCGTGAAAAACGACATACTATAGTATGCCCTCCGACACCATGGACTATAGCCTTTCGCTTTTGCGTGATTTTCACCTTTTTTTCAAATCCTCCGAAATCGTGAAAAACGACATACTATAGTATGCCCTCCGACACCATGGACTATAGCCTTTCGCTTTTGCGTGATTTTCACCTTTTTTTTTAATCCTCCGAAATCGTGAAAAACGACATACTATAGTATGCCCTCCGACACGCCTTTCGCTTTTGCGTGATTTTCACCTTTTTTTTTTAAATCCTCCGAAATCGTGAAAAACGACATACTAGTATGCGGTCCGAGACCATGGACTATAGCCTTTCGCTTTTGCGTGATTTTCACCTTTTTTTTTAAATCCTCCGAAATCGTGAAAAACGACATACTATAGTATGCCCTCCGACACCATGGACTATAGCCTTTCGCTTTTGCGTGATTTTCACCTTTTTTTCAAATCCTCCGAAATCGTGAAAAACGACATACTATAGTATGCCCTCAGACACCATGGACTATAGCCTTTCGCTTTTGCGTGATTTTCACCTTTTTTTTTAAAATCCTCCGAAATCGTGAAAAACGACATACTAGTATGCGGTCCGAGACCATGGACTATAGCCTTTCGCTTTTGCGTGATTTTCACCTTTTTTTTTAAATCCTCCGAAATCGTGAAAAACGACATACTATAGTATGCCCTCCGACACCATGGACTATAGCCTTTCGCTTTTGCGTGATTTTCACCTTTTTTTCAAATCCTCCGAAATCGTGAAAAACGACATACTATAGTATGCCCTCCGACACCATGGACTATAGCCTTTCGCTTTTGCGTGATTTTCACCTTTTTTTTTAAAATCCTCCAAAATCGTGAAAAACCACATACTATAGTATGCCCTCCGACACCATGGACTATAGCCTTTCGCTTTTGCGTGATTTTCACCTTTTTTTTTTAAATCCTCCGAAATCGTGAAAAACGACATACTATAGTATGCCCTCCGACACCATGGACTATAGCCTTTCGCTTTTGCGTGATTTTCACCTTTTTTTTTTAAATCCTCCAAAATCGTGAAAAACGACATACTAGTATGCGGTCCGAGACCATGGACTATAGCCTTTCGCTTTTGCGTGATTTTCACCTTTTTTTCAAATCCTCCGAAATCGTGAAAAACGACATACTATAGTATGCCCTCCGACACCATGGACTATAGCCTTTCGCTTTTGCGTGATTTTCACCTTTTTTTTTAATCCTCCGAAATCGTGAAAAACGACATACTATAGTATGCCCTCCGACACCATGGACTATAGCCTTTTGCTTTTGCGTGATTTTCACCTTTTTTTTTAAATCCTCCGAAATCGTGAAAAACGACATACTATAGTATGCCCTCCGACACCATGGACTATAGCCTTTCGCTTTTGCGTGATTTTCACCTTTTTTTTTTAAATCCTCCAAAATCGTGAAAAACGACATACTAGTATGCGGTCCGAGACCATGGACTATAGCCTTTCGCTTTTGCGTGATTTTCACCTTTTTTTTTTAAATCCTCCGAAATCGTGAAAAACGACATACTATAGTATGCCCTCCGACACCATGGACTATAGCCTTTCGCTTTTGCGTGATTTTCACCTTTTTTTTTAATCCTCCGAAATCGTGAAAAACGACATACTATAGTATGCCCTCCGACACCATGGCCTATAGCCTTTCGCTTTTGCGTGATTTTCACCTTTTTTTTTAATCCTCCGAAATCGTGAAAAACGACATACTATAGTATGCCCTCCGACACCATGGACTATAGCCTTTCGCTTTTGCGTGATTTTCACCTTTTTTTCAAATCCTCCGAAATCGTGAAAAACGACATACTATAGTATGCCCTCCGACAACATGGACTATAGCCTTTCGCTTTTGCGTGATTTTCACCTTTTTTTTTAAATCCTCCGAAATCGTGAAAAACGACATACTATAGTATGCCCTCCCACACCATGGACTATAGCCTTTCGCTTTTGCGTGATTTTCACCTTTTTTTCAAATCCTCCGAAATCGTGAAAAACGACATACTATAGTATGCCCTCCGACACCATGGACTATAGCCTTTCGCTTTTGCGTGATTTTCACCTTTTTTTTTAATCCTCCGAAATCGTGAAAAACGACATACTATAGTATGCCCTCCGACACCATGGACTATAGCCTTTTGCTTTTGCGTGATTTTCACCTTTTTTTTCAAATCCTCCGAAATCGTTAAAATCGACATACTATAGTATGCTCTCCGACACCATGGACTATAGCCTTTCGCTTTTGCGTGATTTTCACCTTTTTTTCAAATCCTCCGAAATCGTGAAAAACGACATACAATAGTATGCCCTCCGACACCATGGACGATAGCCTTTCGCTTTTGCGTGATTTTCACCTTTTTTTTTAAATCCTCCGAAATCGTGAAAAACCACATACTATAGTATGCCCTCCGACACCATGGACTATAGCCTTTCGCTTTTGCGTGATTTTCACCTTTTTTTTTAAAATCCTCCGAAATCGTGAAAAACGACATACTATAGTATGCCCTCCGACACCATGGACTATAGCCTTTCGCTTTTGCGTGATTTTCACCTTTTTTTTTAAATCCTCCGAAATCGTGAAAAACGACATACTATAGTATGCCCTCCGACACCATGGACTATAGCCTTTCGCTTTTGCGTGATTTTCACCTTTTTTTCAAATCCTCCGAAATCGTGAAAAACGACATACTATAGTATGCCCTCCGACACCATGGACTATAGCCTTTCGCTTTTGCGTGATTTTCACCTTTTTTTTTAATCCTCCGAAATCGTGAAAAACGACATACTATAGTATGCCCTCCGACACCATGGACTATAGCCTTTCGCTTTTGCGTGATTTTCACCTTTTTTTTTAATCCTCCGAAATCGTGAAAAACGACATACTATAGTATGCCCTCCGACACCATGGACTATAGCCTTTCGCTTTTGCGTGATTTTCACCTTTTTTTCAAATCCTCCGAAATCGTGAAAAACGACATACTATAGTATGCCCTCCGACAACATGGACTATAGCCTTTCGCTTTTGCGTGATTTTCACCTTTTTTTTTAAATCCTCCGAAATCGTGAAAAACGACATACTATAGTATGCCCTCCCACACCATGGACTATAGCCTTTCGCTTTTGCGTGATTTTCACCTTTTTTTCAAATCCTCCGAAATCGTGAAAAACGACATACTATAGTATGCCCTCCGACACCATGGACTATAGCCTTTCGCTTTTGCGTGATTTTCACCTTTTTTTTAAATCCTCCGAAATCGTGAAAAACGACATACTATAGTATGCCCTCCCACACCATGGACTATAGCCTTTCGCTTTTGCGTGATTTTCACCTTTTTTTCAAATCCTCCGAAATCGTGAAAAACGACATACTATAGTATGCCCTCCGACACCATGGACTATAGCCTTTCGCTTTTGCGTGATTTTCACCTTTTTTTTTAATCCTCCGAAATCGTGAAAAACGACATACTATAGTATGCCCTCCGACACCATGGACTATAGCCTTTCGCTTTTGCGTGATTTTCACCTTTTTTTCAAATCCTCCGAAATCGTGAAAAACGACATACTATAGTATGCCCTCCGACACCATGGACTATAGCCTTTCGCTTTTGCGTGATTTTCACCTTTTTTTAAAATCCTCCGAAATCGTGAAAAACGACATACTATAGTATGCCCTCCGACACCATGGACTATAGCCTTTCGCTTTTGCGTGATTTTCACCTTTTTTTTTAATCCTCCGAAATCGTGAAAAACGACATACTATAGTATGCCCTCCGACACGCCTTTCGCTTTTGCGTGATTTTCACCTTTTTTTTTAAAATCCTCCGAAATCGTGAAAAACGACATACTAGTATGCGGTCCGAGACCATGGACTATAGCCTTTCGCTTTTGCGTGATTTTCACCTTTTTTTTTAAATCCTCCGAAATCGTGAAAAACGACATACTATAGTATGCCCTCCGACACCATGGACTATAGCCTTTCGCTTTTGCGTGATTTTCACCTTTTTTTCAAATCCTCCGAAATCGTGAAAAACGACATACTATAGTATGCCCTCAGACACCATGGACTATAGCCTTTCGCTTTTGCGTGATTTTCACCTTTTTTTTTTAAATCCTCCGAAATCGTGAAAAACGACATACTAGTATGCGGTCCGAGACCATGGACTATAGCCTTTCGCTTTTGCGTGATTTTCACCTTTTTTTTTAAATCCTCCGAAATCGTGAAAAACGACATACTATAGTATGCCCTCCGACACCATGGACTATAGCCTTTCGCTTTTGCGTGATTTTCACCTTTTTTTCAAATCCTCCGAAATCGTGAAAAACGACATACTATAGTATGCCCTCCGACACCATGGACTATAGCCTTTCGCTTTTGCGTGATTTTCACCTTTTTTTTTAAATCCTCCGAAATCGTGAAAAACGACATACTATAGTATGCCCTCCCACACCATGGACTATAGCCTTTCGCTTTTGCGTGATTTTCACCTTTTTTTCAAATCCTCCGAAATCGTGAAAAACGACATACTATAGTATGCCCTCCGACACCATGGACTATAGCCTTTCGCTTTTGCGTGATTTTCACCTTTTTTTTTAATCCTCCGAAATCGTGAAAAACGACATACTATAGTATGCCCTCCGACACCATGGACTATAGCCTTTCGCTTTTGCGTGATTTTCACCTTTTTTTCAAATCCTCCGAAATCGTGAAAAACGACATACTATAGTATGCCCTCCGACACCATGGACTATAGCCTTTCGCTTTTGCGTGATTTTCACCTTTTTTTTTAATCCTCCGAAATCGTGAAAAACGACATACTATAGTATGCCCTCCGACACCATGGACTATAGCCTTTCGCTTTTGCGTGATTTTCACCTTTTTTTCAAATCCTCCGAAATCGTGAAAAACGACATACTATAGTATGCCCTCCGACACCATGGACTATAGCCTTTCGCTTTTGCGTGATTTTCACCTTTTTTTCAAATCCTCCGAAATCGTGAAAAACGACATACTATAGTATGCCCTCCGACACCATGGACTATAGCCTTTCGCTTTTGCGTGATTTTCACCTTTTTTTTTAATCCTCCGAAATCGTGAAAAACGACATACTATAGTATGCCCTCCGACACGCCTTTCGCTTTTGCGTGATTTTCACCTTTTTTTTTAAAATCCTCCGAAATCGTGAAAAACGACATACTAGTATGCGGTCCGAGACCATGGACTATAGCCTTTCGCTTTTGCGTGATTTTCACCTTTTTTTTTAAATCCTCCGAAATCGTGAAAAACGACATACTATAGTATGCCCTCCGACACCATGGACTATAGCCTTTCGCTTTTGCGTGATTTTCACCTTTTTTTCAAATCCTCCGAAATCGTGAAAAACGACATACTATAGTATGCCCTCAGACACCATGGACTATAGCCTTTCGCTTTTGCGTGATTTTCACCTTTTTTTTTAAAATCCTCCGAAATCGTGAAAAACGACATACTAGTATGCGGTCCGAGACCATGGACTATAGCCTTTCGCTTTTGCGTGATTTTCACCTTTTTTTTTAAATCCTCCGAAATCGTGAAAAACGACATACTATAGTATGCCCTCCGACACCATGGACTATAGCCTTTCGCTTTTGCGTGATTTTCACCTTTTTTTCAAATCCTCCGAAATCGTGAAAAACGACATACTATAGTATGCCCTCCGACACCATGGACTATAGCCTTTCGCTTTTGCGTGATTTTCACCTTTTTTTTAAAATCCTCCAAAATCGTGAAAAACCACATACTATAGTATGCCCTCCGACACCATGGACTATAGCCTTTCGCTTTTGCGTGATTTTCACCTTTTTTTTTTAAATCCTCCGAAATCGTGAAAAACGACATACTATAGTATGCCCTCCGACACCATGGACTATAGCCTTTCGCTTTTGCGTGATTTTCACCTTTTTTTTTAAAATCCTCCAAAATCGTGAAAAACGACATACTAGTATGCGGTCCGAGACCATGGACTATAGCCTTTCGCTTTTGCGTGATTTTCACCTTTTTTTCAAATCCTCCGAAATCGTGAAAAACGACATACTATAGTATGCCCTCCGACACCATGGACTATAGCCTTTCGCTTTTGCGTGATTTTCACCTTTTTTTTTAATCCTCCGAAATCGTGAAAAACGACATACTATAGTATGCCCTCCGACACCATGGACTATAGCCTTTTGCTTTTGCGTGATTTTCACCTTTTTTTTTAAATCCTCCGAAATCGTGAAAAACGACATACTATAGTATGCCCTCCGACACCATGGACTATAGCCTTTCGCTTTTGCGTGATTTTCACCTTTTTTTTTTAAATCCTCCAAAATCGTGAAAAACGACATACTAGTATGCGGTCCGAGACCATGGACTATAGCCTTTCGCTTTTGCGTGATTTTCACCTTTTTTTTTTAAATCCTCCGAAATCGTGAAAAACGACATACTATAGTATGCCCTCCGACACCATGGACTATAGCCTTTCGCTTTTGCGTGATTTTCACCTTTTTTTTTAATCCTCCGAAATCGTGAAAAACGACATACTATAGTATGCCCTCCGACACCATGGCCTATAGCCTTTCGCTTTTGCGTGATTTTCACCTTTTTTTTTAATCCTCCGAAATCGTGAAAAACGACATACTATAGTATGCCCTCCGACACCATGGACTATAGCCTTTCGCTTTTGCGTGATTTTCACCTTTTTTTTAAATCCTCCGAAATCGTGAAAAACGAGATACTATAGTATGCCCTCCGACAACATGGACTATAGCCTTTCGCTTTTGCGTGATTTTCACCTTTTTTTTTAAATCCTCCGAAATCGTGAAAAACGACATACTATAGTATGCCCTCCCACACCATGGACTATAGCCTTTCGCTTTTGCGTGATTTTCACCTTTTTTTTCAAATCCTCCGAAATCGTTAAAATCGACATACTATAGTATGCTCTCCGACACCATGGACTATAGCCTTTCGCTTTTGCGTGATTTTCACCTTTTTTTCAAATCCTCCGAAATCGTGAAAAACGACATACAATAGTATGCCCTCCGACACCATGGACGATAGCCTTTCGCTTTTGCGTGATTTTCACCTTTTTTTTTAAATCCTCCGAAATCGTGAAAAACCACATACTATAGTATGCCCTCCGACACCATGGACTATAGCCTTTCGCTTTTGCGTGATTTTCACCTTTTTTTTTAAAATCCTCCGAAATCGTGAAAAACGACATACTATAGTATGCCCTCCGACACCATGGACTATAGCCTTTCGCTTTTGCGTGATTTTCACCTTTTTTTTTAAATCCTCCGAAATCGTGAAAAACGACATACTATAGTATGCCCTCCGACACCATGGACTATAGCCTTTCGCTTTTGCGTGATTTTCACCTTTTTTTCAAATCCTCCGAAATCGTGAAAAACGACATACTATAGTATGCCCTCCGACACCATGGACTATAGCCTTTCGCTTTTGCGTGATTTTCACCTTTTTTTCAAATCCTCCGAAATCGTGAAAAACGACATACTATAGTATGCCCTCCGACACCATGGACTATAGCCTTTCGCTTTTGCGTGATTTTCACCTTTTTTTTAAATCCTCCGAAATCGTGAAAAACGACATACTATAGTATGCCCTCCGACACCATGGACTATAGCCTTTCGCTTTTGCGTGATTTTCACCTTTTTTTCAAATCCTCCGAAATCGTGAAAAACGACATACTATAGTATGCCCTCCGACACCATGGACTATAGCCTTTCGCTTTTGCGTGATTTTCACCTTTTTTTTTAATCCTCCGAAATCGTGAAAAACGACATACTATAGTATGCCCTCCGACACGCCTTTCGCTTTTGCGTGATTTTCACCTTTTTTTTTTAAATCCTCCGAAATCGTGAAAAACGACATACTAGTATGCGGTCCGAGACCATGGACTATAGCCTTTCGCTTTTGCGTGATTTTCACCTTTTTTTTTAAATCCTCCGAAATCGTGAAAAACGACATACTATAGTATGCCCTCCGACACCATGGACTATAGCCTTTCGCTTTTGCGTGATTTTCACCTTTTTTTCAAATCCTCCGAAATCGTGAAAAACGACATACTATAGTATGCCCTCCGACACCATGGACTATAGCCTTTCGCTTTTGCGTGATTTTCACCTTTTTTTTTAATCCTCCGAAATCGTGAAAAACGACATACTATAGTATGCCCTCCGACACCATGGACTATAGCCTTTTGCTTTCGCGTGATTTTCACCTTTTTTTTTAAATCCTCCGAAATCGTTAAAAACGACATACTATAGTATGCTCTCCGACACCATGGACTATAGCCTTTCGCTTTTGCGTGATTTTCACCTTTTTTTCAAATCCTCCGAAATCGTGAAAAACGACATACTATAGTATGCCCTCCGACACCATGGACTATAGCCTTTCGCTTTTGCGTGATTTTCACCTTTTTTTCAAATCCTCCGAAATCGTGAAAAACGACATACTATAGTATGCCCTCCGACACCATAGACTATAGCCTTTCGCTTTTGCGTGATTTTCACCTTTTTTTTTTTAAATCCTCCGAAATCGTGAAAAACGACATACTATAGTATGCCCTCCGACACCATGGACTATAGCCTTTCGCTTTTGCGTGATTTTCACCTTTTTTTCAAATCCTCCGAAATCGTGAAAAACGACATACTATAGTATGCCCTCCGACACCATGGACTATAGCCTTTCGCTTTTGCGTGATTTTCACCTTTTTTTCAAATCCTCCGAAATCGTGAAAAACGACATACTATAGTATGCCCTCCGACACCATGGACTATAGCCTTTCGCTTTTGCGTGATTTTCACCTTTTTTTCAAATCCTCCGAAATCGTGAAAAACGACATACTATAGTATGCCCTCCGACACCATGGACTATAGCCTTTCGCTTTTGCGTGATTTTCACCTTTTTTTTTAATCCTCCGAAATCGTGAAAAACGACATACTATAGTATGCCCTCCGACACCATGGACTATAGCCTTTCGCTTTTGCGTGATTTTCACCTTTTTTTCAAATCCTCCGAAATCGTGAAAAACGACATACTATAGTATGCCCTCCGACACCATGGACTATAGCCTTTCGCTTTTGCGTGATTTTCACCTTTTTTTTTAATCCTCCGAAATCGTGAAAAACGACATACTATAGTATGCCCTCCGACACGCCTTTCGCTTTTGCGTGATTTTCACCTTTTTTTTTAAAATCCTCCGAAATCGTGAAAAACGACATACTAGTATGCGGTCCGAGACCATGGACTATAGCCTTTCGCTTTTGCGTGATTTTCACCTTTTTTTTTAAATCCTCCGAAATCGTGAAAAACGACATACTATAGTATGCCCTCCGACACCATGGACTATAGCCTTTCGCTTTTGCGTGATTTTCACCTTTTTTTCAAATCCTCCGAAATCGTGAAAAACGACATACTATAGTATGCCCTCAGACACCATGGACTATAGCCTTTCGCTTTTGCGTGATTTTCACCTTTTTTTTTAATCCTCCGAAATCGTGAAAAACGACATACTATAGTATGCCCTCCGACACCATGGACTATAGCCTTTCGCTTTTGCGTGATTTTCACCTTTTTTTCAAATCCTCCGAAATCGTGAAAAACGACATACTATAGTATGCCCTCCGACACCATGGACTATAGCCTTTCGCTTTTGCGTGATTTTCACCTTTTTTTCAAATCCTCCGAAATCGTGAAAAACGACATACTATAGTATGCCCTCCGACACCATGGACTATAGCCTTTCGCTTTTGCGTGATTTTCACCTTTTTTTTTTAATCCTCCGAAATCGTGAAAAACGACATACTATAGTATGCCCTCCGACACCATGGACTATAGCCTTTCGCTTTTGCGTGATTTTCACCTTTTTTTCAAATCCTCCGAAATCGTGAAAAACGACATACTATAGTATGCCCTCCGACACCATGGACTATAGCCTTTCGCTTTTGCGTGATTTTCACCTTTTTTTTTAATCCTCCGAAATCGTGAAAAACGACATACTATAGTATGCCCTCCGACACGCCTTTCGCTTTTGCGTGATTTTCACCTTTTTTTTTTAAATCCTCCGAAATCGTGAAAAACGACATACTAGTATGCGGTCCGAGACCATGGACTATAGCCTTTCGCTTTTGCGTGATTTTCACCTTTTTTTTTAAATCCTCCGAAATCGTGAAAAACGACATACTATAGTATGCCCTCCGACACCATGGACTATAGCCTTTTGCTTTTGCGTGATTTTCACCTTTTTTTCAAATCCTCCGAAATCGTGAAAAACGACATACTATAGTATGCCCTCCGACACCATGGACTATAGCCTTTCGCTTTTGCGTGATTTTCACCTTTTTTTTTAATCCTCCGAAATCGTGAAAAACGACATACTATAGTATGCCCTCCGACACCATGGACTATAGCCTTTTGCTTTCGCGTGATTTTCACCTTTTTTTTTAAATCCTCCGAAATCGTTAAAAACGACATACTATAGTATGCTCTCCGACACCATGGACTATAGCCTTTCGCTTTTGCGTGATTTTCACCTTTTTTTCAAATCCTCCGAAATCGTGAAAAACGACATACTATAGTATGCCCTCCGACACCATGGACTATAGCCTTTCGCTTTTGCGTGATTTTCACCTTTTTTTTTAAAATCCTCCGAAATCGTGAAAAACGACATACTAGTATGCGGTCCGAGACCATGGACTATAGCCTTTCGCTTTTGCGTGATTTTCACCTTTTTTTTTAAATCCTCCGAAATCGTGAAAAACGACATACTATAGTATGCCCTCCGACACCATGGACTATAGCCTTTCGCTTTTGCGTGATTTTCACCTTTTTTTCAAATCCTCCGAAATCGTGAAAAACGACATACTATAGTATGCCCTCAGACACCATGGACTATAGCCTTTCGCTTTTGCGTGATTTTCACCTTTTTTTTTTAAATCCTCCGAAATCGTGAAAAACGACATACTAGTATGCGGTCCGAGACCATGGACTATAGCCTTTCGCTTTTGCGTGATTTTCACCTTTTTTTTTAAATCCTCCGAAATCGTGAAAAACGACATACTATAGTATGCCCTCCGACACCATGGACTATAGCCTTTCGCTTTTGCGTGATTTTCACCTTTTTTTCAAATCCTCCGAAATCGTGAAAAACGACATACTATAGTATGCCCTCCGACACCATGGACTATAGCCTTTCGCTTTTGCGTGATTTTCACCTTTTTTTTAAATCCTCCGAAATCGTGAAAAACGACATACTATAGTATGCCCTCCCACACCATGGACTATAGCCTTTCGCTTTTGCGTGATTTTCACCTTTTTTTCAAATCCTCCGAAATCGTGAAAAACGACATACTATAGTATGCCCTCCGACACCATGGACTATAGCCTTTCGCTTTTGCGTGATTTTCACCTTTTTTTTTAATCCTCCGAAATCGTGAAAAACGACATACTATAGTATGCCCTCCGACACCATGGACTATAGCCTTTCGCTTTTGCGTGATTTTCACCTTTTTTTCAAATCCTCCGAAATCGTGAAAAACGACATACTATAGTATGCCCTCCGACACCATGGACTATAGCCTTTCGCTTTTGCGTGATTTTCACCTTTTTTTTTAATCCTCCGAAATCGTGAAAAACGACATACTATAGTATGCCCTCCGACACCATGGACTATAGCCTTTCGCTTTTGCGTGATTTTCACCTTTTTTTCAAATCCTCCGAAATCGTGAAAAACGACATACTATAGTATGCCCTCCGACACCATGGACTATAGCCTTTCGCTTTTGCGTGATTTTCACCTTTTTTTCAAATCCTCCGAAATCGTGAAAAACGACATACTATAGTATGCCCTCCGACACCATGGACTATAGCCTTTCGCTTTTGCGTGATTTTCACCTTTTTTTTTAATCCTCCGAAATCGTGAAAAACGACATACTATAGTATGCCCTCCGACACGCCTTTCGCTTTTGCGTGATTTTCACCTTTTTTTTTAAAATCCTCCGAAATCGTGAAAAACGACATACTAGTATGCGGTCCGAGACCATGGACTATAGCCTTTCGCTTTTGCGTGATTTTCACCTTTTTTTTTAAATCCTCCGAAATCGTGAAAAACGACATACTATAGTATGCCCTCCGACACCATGGACTATAGCCTTTCGCTTTTGCGTGATTTTCACCTTTTTTTCAAATCCTCCGAAATCGTGAAAAACGACATACTATAGTATGCCCTCAGACACCATGGACTATAGCCTTTCGCTTTTGCGTGATTTTCACCTTTTTTTTTAAAATCCTCCGAAATCGTGAAAAACGACATACTAGTATGCGGTCCGAGACCATGGACTATAGCCTTTCGCTTTTGCGTGATTTTCACCTTTTTTTTTAAATCCTCCGAAATCGTGAAAAACGACATACTATAGTATGCCCTCCGACACCATGGACTATAGCCTTTCGCTTTTGCGTGATTTTCACCTTTTTTTCAAATCCTCCGAAATCGTGAAAAACGACATACTATAGTATGCCCTCCGACACCATGGACTATAGCCTTTCGCTTTTGCGTGATTTTCACCTTTTTTTTAAAATCCTCCAAAATCGTGAAAAACCACATACTATAGTATGCCCTCCGACACCATGGACTATAGCCTTTCGCTTTTGCGTGATTTTCACCTTTTTTTTTTAAATCCTCCGAAATCGTGAAAAACGACATACTATAGTATGCCCTCCGACACCATGGACTATAGCCTTTCGCTTTTGCGTGATTTTCACCTTTTTTTTTAAAATCCTCCAAAATCGTGAAAAACGACATACTAGTATGCGGTCCGAGACCATGGACTATAGCCTTTCGCTTTTGCGTGATTTTCACCTTTTTTTCAAATCCTCCGAAATCGTGAAAAACGACATACTATAGTATGCCCTCCGACACCATGGACTATAGCCTTTCGCTTTTGCGTGATTTTCACCTTTTTTTTTAATCCTCCGAAATCGTGAAAAACGACATACTATAGTATGCCCTCCGACACCATGGACTATAGCCTTTTGCTTTTGCGTGATTTTCACCTTTTTTTTTAAATCCTCCGAAATCGTGAAAAACGACATACTATAGTATGCCCTCCGACACCATGGACTATAGCCTTTCGCTTTTGCGTGATTTTCACCTTTTTTTTTTAAATCCTCCAAAATCGTGAAAAACGACATACTAGTATGCGGTCCGAGACCATGGACTATAGCCTTTCGCTTTTGCGTGATTTTCACCTTTTTTTTTTAAATCCTCCGAAATCGTGAAAAACGACATACTATAGTATGCCCTCCGACACCATGGACTATAGCCTTTCGCTTTTGCGTGATTTTCACCTTTTTTTTTAATCCTCCGAAATCGTGAAAAACGACATACTATAGTATGCCCTCCGACACCATGGCCTATAGCCTTTCGCTTTTGCGTGATTTTCACCTTTTTTTTTAATCCTCCGAAATCGTGAAAAACGACATACTATAGTATGCCCTCCGACACCATGGACTATAGCCTTTCGCTTTTGCGTGATTTTCACCTTTTTTTTAAATCCTCCGAAATCGTGAAAAACGAGATACTATAGTATGCCCTCCGACAACATGGACTATAGCCTTTCGCTTTTGCGTGATTTTCACCTTTTTTTTTAAATCCTCCGAAATCGTGAAAAACGACATACTATAGTATGCCCTCCCACACCATGGACTATAGCCTTTCGCTTTTGCGTGATTTTCACCTTTTTTTTCAAATCCTCCGAAATCGTTAAAATCGACATACTATAGTATGCTCTCCGACACCATGGACTATAGCCTTTCGCTTTTGCGTGATTTTCACCTTTTTTTCAAATCCTCCGAAATCGTGAAAAACGACATACAATAGTATGCCCTCCGACACCATGGACGATAGCCTTTCGCTTTTGCGTGATTTTCACCTTTTTTTTTAAATCCTCCGAAATCGTGAAAAACCACATACTATAGTATGCCCTCCGACACCATGGACTATAGCCTTTCGCTTTTGCGTGATTTTCACCTTTTTTTTAAATCCTCCGAAATCGTGAAAAACGAGATACTATAGTATGCCCTCCGACAACATGGACTATAGCCTTTCGCTTTTGCGTGATTTTCACCTTTTTTTTTAAATCCTCCGAAATCGTGAAAAACGACATACTATAGTATGCCCTCCCACACCATGGACTATAGCCTTTCGCTTTTGCGTGATTTTCACCTTTTTTTTCAAATCCTCCGAAATCGTTAAAATCGACATACTATAGTATGCTCTCCGACACCATGGACTATAGCCTTTCGCTTTTGCGTGATTTTCACCTTTTTTTCAAATCCTCCGAAATCGTGAAAAACGACATACAATAGTATGCCCTCCGACACCATGGACGATAGCCTTTCGCTTTTGCGTGATTTTCACCTTTTTTTTTAAATCCTCCGAAATCGTGAAAAACCACATACTATAGTATGCCCTCCGACACCATGGACTATAGCCTTTCGCTTTTGCGTGATTTTCACCTTTTTTTTTAAAATCCTCCGAAATCGTGAAAAACGACATACTATAGTATGCCCTCCCACACCATGGACTATAGCCTTTCGCTTTTGCGTGATTTTCACCTTTTTTTTCAAATCCTCCGAAATCGTTAAAATCGACATACTATAGTATGCTCTCCGACACCATGGACTATAGCCTTTCGCTTTTGCGTGATTTTCACCTTTTTTTCAAATCCTCCGAAATCGTGAAAAACGACATACAATAGTATGCCCTCCGACACCATGGACGATAGCCTTTCGCTTTTGCGTGATTTTCACCTTTTTTTTTAAATCCTCCGAAATCGTGAAAAACCACATACTATAGTATGCCCTCCGACACCATGGACTATAGCCTTTCGCTTTTGCGTGATTTTCACCTTTTTTTTTAAAATCCTCCGAAATCGTGAAAAACGACATACTATAGTATGCCCTCCGACACCATGGACTATAGCCTTTCGCTTTTGCGTGATTTTCACCTTTTTTTTTAAATCCTCCGAAATCGTGAAAAACGACATACTATAGTATGCCCTCCGACACCATGGACTATAGCCTTTCGCTTTTGCGTGATTTTCACCTTTTTTTCAAATCCTCCGAAATCGTGAAAAACGACATACTATAGTATGCCCTCCGACACCATGGACTATAGCCTTTCGCTTTTGCGTGATTTTCACCTTTTTTTCAAATCCTCCGAAATCGTGAAAAACGACATACTATAGTATGCCCTCCGACACCATGGACTATAGCCTTTCGCTTTTGCGTGATTTTCACCTTTTTTTTAAATCCTCCGAAATCGTGAAAAACGACATACTATAGTATGCCCTCCGACACCATGGACTATAGCCTTTCGCTTTTGCGTGATTTTCACCTTTTTTTCAAATCCTCCGAAATCGTGAAAAACGACATACTATAGTATGCCCTCCGACACCATGGACTATAGCCTTTCGCTTTTGCGTGATTTTCACCTTTTTTTTTAATCCTCCGAAATCGTGAAAAACGACATACTATAGTATGCCCTCCGACACGCCTTTCGCTTTTGCGTGATTTTCACCTTTTTTTTTTAAATCCTCCGAAATCGTGAAAAACGACATACTAGTATGCGGTCCGAGACCATGGACTATAGCCTTTCGCTTTTGCGTGATTTTCACCTTTTTTTTTAAATCCTCCGAAATCGTGAAAAACGACATACTATAGTATGCCCTCCGACACCATGGACTATAGCCTTTCGCTTTTGCGTGATTTTCACCTTTTTTTCAAATCCTCCGAAATCGTGAAAAACGACATACTATAGTATGCCCTCCGACACCATGGACTATAGCCTTTCGCTTTTGCGTGATTTTCACCTTTTTTTTTAATCCTCCGAAATCGTGAAAAACGACATACTATAGTATGCCCTCCGACACCATGGACTATAGCCTTTTGCTTTCGCGTGATTTTCACCTTTTTTTTTAAATCCTCCGAAATCGTTAAAAACGACATACTATAGTATGCTCTCCGACACCATGGACTATAGCCTTTCGCTTTTGCGTGATTTTCACCTTTTTTTCAAATCCTCCGAAATCGTGAAAAACGACATACTATAGTATGCCCTCCGACACCATGGACTATAGCCTTTCGCTTTTGCGTGATTTTCACCTTTTTTTCAAATCCTCCGAAATCGTGAAAAACGACATACTATAGTATGCCCTCCGACACCATAGACTATAGCCTTTCGCTTTTGCGTGATTTTCACCTTTTTTTTTTAAAATCCTCCGAAATCGTGAAAAACGACATACTATAGTATGCCCTCCGACACCATGGACTATAGCCTTTCGCTTTTGCGTGATTTTCACCTTTTTTTCAAATCCTCCGAAATCGTGAAAAACGACATACTATAGTATGCCCTCCGACACCATGGACTATAGCCTTTCGCTTTTGCGTGATTTTCACCTTTTTTTCAAATCCTCCGAAATCGTGAAAAACGACATACTATAGTATGCCCTCCGACACCATGGACTATAGCCTTTCGCTTTTGCGTGATTTTCACCTTTTTTTTTTAATCCTCCGAAATCGTGAAAAACGACATACTATAGTATGCCCTCCGACACCATGGACTATAGCCTTTCGCTTTTGCGTGATTTTCACCTTTTTTTCAAATCCTCCGAAATCGTGAAAAACGACATACTATAGTATGCCCTCCGACACCATGGACTATAGCCTTTCGCTTTTGCGTGATTTTCACCTTTTTTTTTAATCCTCCGAAATCGTGAAAAACGACATACTATAGTATGCCCTCCGACACGCCTTTCGCTTTTGCGTGATTTTCACCTTTTTTTTTTAAATCCTCCGAAATCGTGAAAAACGACATACTAGTATGCGGTCCGAGACCATGGACTATAGCCTTTCGCTTTTGCGTGATTTTCACCTTTTTTTTTAAATCCTCCGAAATCGTGAAAAACGACATACTATAGTATGCCCTCCGACACCATGGACTATAGCCTTTCGCTTTTGCGTGATTTTCACCTTTTTTTCAAATCCTCCGAAATCGTGAAAAACGACATACTATAGTATGCCCTCAGACACCATGGACTATAGCCTTTCGCTTTTGCGTGATTTTCACCTTTTTTTTTAATCCTCCGAAATCGTGAAAAACGACATACTATAGTATGCCCTCCGACACCATGGACTATAGCCTTTCGCTTTTGCGTGATTTTCACCTTTTTTTCAAATCCTCCGAAATCGTGAAAAACGACATACTATAGTATGCCCTCCGACACCATGGACTATAGCCTTTCGCTTTTGCGTGATTTTCACCTTTTTTTTTTAATCCTCCGAAATCGTGAAAAACGACATACTATAGTATGCCCTCCGACACCATGGACTATAGCCTTTCGCTTTTGCGTGATTTTCACCTTTTTTTCAAATCCTCCGAAATCGTGAAAAACGACATACTATAGTATGCCCTCCGACACCATGGACTATAGCCTTTCGCTTTTGCGTGATTTTCACCTTTTTTTTTAATCCTCCGAAATCGTGAAAAACGACATACTATAGTATGCCCTCCGACACGCCTTTCGCTTTTGCGTGATTTTCACCTTTTTTTTTTAAATCCTCCGAAATCGTGAAAAACGACATACTAGTATGCGGTCCGAGACCATGGACTATAGCCTTTCGCTTTTGCGTGATTTTCACCTTTTTTTTTAAATCCTCCGAAATCGTGAAAAACGACATACTATAGTATGCCCTCCGACACCATGGACTATAGCCTTTTGCTTTTGCGTGATTTTCACCTTTTTTTCAAATCCTCCGAAATCGTGAAAAACGACATACTATAGTATGCCCTCCGACACCATGGACTATAGCCTTTCGCTTTTGCGTGATTTTCACCTTTTTTTTTAATCCTCCGAAATCGTGAAAAACGACATACTATAGTATGCCCTCCGACACCATGGACTATAGCCTTTTGCTTTCGCGTGATTTTCACCTTTTTTTTTAAATCCTCCGAAATCGTTAAAAACGACATACTATAGTATGCTCTCCGACACCATGGACTATAGCCTTTCGCTTTTGCGTGATTTTCACCTTTTTTTCAAATCCTCCGAAATCGTGAAAAACGACATACTATAGTATGCCCTCCGACACCATGGACTATAGCCTTTCGCTTTTGCGTGATTTTCACCTTTTTTTTTAAATCCTCCAAAATCGTGAAAAACCACATACTATAGTATGCCCTCCGACACCATGGACTATAGCCTTTCGCTTTTGCGTGATTTTCACCTTTTTTTCAAATCCTCCGAAATCGTGAAAAACGACATACTATAGTATGCCCTCCGACACCATGGACTATAGCCTTTCGCTTTTGCGTGATTTTCACCTTTTTTTCAAATCCTCCGAAATCGTGAAAAACGACATACTATAGTATGCCCTCCGACACCATGGACTATAGCCTTTCGCTTTTGCGTGATTTTCACCTTTTTTTCAAATCCTCCGAAATCGTGAAAAACGACATACTATAGTATGCCCTCCGACACCATGGACTATAGCCTTTCGCTTTTGCGTGATTTTCACCTTTTTTTTTAAATCCTCCGAAATCGTGAAAAACGACATACTATAGTATGCCCTCCGACACCATGGACTATAGCCTTTCGCTTTTGCGTGATTTTCACCTTTTTTTCAAATCCTCCGAAATTGTGAAAAACGACATACTATAGTATGCCCTCCGACACCATGGACTATAGCCTTTCGCTTTTGCGTGATTTTCACCTTTTTTTCAAATCCTCCGAAATCGTGAAAAACGACATACTATAGTATGCCCTCCGACACCATGGACTATAGCCTTTCGCTTTTGCGTGATTTTCACCTTTTTTTTTAAATCCTCCGAAATCGTGAAAAACGACATACTATAGTATGCCCTCCGACACCATGGACTATAGCCTTTCGCTTTTGCGTGATTTTCACCTTTTTTTCAAATCCTCCGAAATCGTGAAAAACGACATACTATAGTATGCCCTCCGACACCATGGACTATAGCCTTTCGCTTTTGCGTGATTTTCACCTTTTTTTTTAATCCTCCGAAATCGTGAAAAACGACATACTATAGTATGCCCTCCGACACGCCTTTCGCTTTTGCGTGATTTTCACCTTTTTTTTTTAAATCCTCCGAAATCGTGAAAAACGACATACTAGTATGCGGTCCGAGACCATGGACTATAGCCTTTCGCTTTTGCGTGATTTTCACCTTTTTTTTAAAATCCTCCGAAATCGTGAAAAACGACATACTATAGTATGCCCTCCGACACCATGGACTATAGCCTTTCGCTTTTGCGTGATTTTCACCTTTTTTTCAAATCCTCCGAAATCGTGAAAAACGACATACTATAGTATGCCCTCCGACACCATGGACTATAGCCTTTCGCTTTTGCGTGATTTTCACCTTTTTTTTTAATCCTCCGAAATCGTGAAAAACGACATACTATAGTATGCCCTCCGACACCATGGACTATAGCCTTTTGCTTTCGCGTGATTTTCACCTTTTTTTTAAATCCTCCGAAATCGTTAAAAACGACATACTATAGTATGCCCTCCGACACCATGGACTATAGCCTTTCGCTTTTGCGTGATTTTCACCTTTTTTTTTAAATCCTCCGAAATCGTGAAAAACGACATACTATAGTATGCCCTCCGACACCATGGACTATAGCCTTTTGCTTTCGCGTGATTTTCACCTTTTTTTCAAATCCTCCGAAATCGTGAAAAACTACATACTATAGTATGCCCTCCGACACCATGGACTATAGCCTTTCGCTTTTGCGTGATTTTCACCTTTTTTTTTAATCCTCCGAAATCGTGAAAAACGACATACTATAGTATGCCCTCCGACACCATGGACTATAGCCTTTCGCTTTTGCGTGATTTTCACCTTTTTTTTTAATCCTCCGAAATCGTGGAAAAACGACATACTATAGTATGCCCTCCGACACCATGGACTATAGCCTTTTGCTTTCGCGTGATTTTCACCTTTTTTTTTTAAATCCTCCGAAATCGTGAAAAACGACATACTAGTATGCGGTCCGAGACCATGGACTATAGCCTTTAGCTTTTGCGTGATTTTCACCTTTTTTTTTAAATCCTCCGAAATCGTGAAAAACGACATACTATAGTATGCCCTCCGACACCATGGACTATATAGCCTTTCGCTTTTGCGTGATTTTCACCTTTTTTTCAAATCCTCCGAAATCGTGAAAAACGACATACTATAGTATGCCCTCCGACACCATGGACTATAGCCTTTCGCTTTTGCGTGATTTTCACCTTTTTTTTTAATCCTCCGAAATCGTGGAAAAACGACATACTATAGTATGCCCTCCGACACCATGGACTATAGCCTTTTGCTTTCGCGTGATTTTCACCTTTTTTTTAAATCCTCCGAAATCGTTAAAAACGACATACTATAGTATGCTCTCCGACACCATGGACTATAGCCTTTCGCTTTTGCGTGATTTTCACCTTTTTTTCAAATCCTCCGAAATCGTGAAAAACGACATACTATAGTATGCCCTCCGACACCATGGACTATAGCCTTTCGCTTTTGCGTGATTTTCACCTTTTTTTTTAAATCCTCCAAAATCGTGAAAAACCACATACTATAGTATGCCCTCCGACACCATGGACTATAGCCTTTCGCTTTTGCGTGATTTTCACCTTTTTTTTTTAAATCCTCCGAAATCGTGAAAAACGACATACTATAGTATGCCCTCCGACACCATGGACTATAGCCTTTCGCTTTTGCGTGATTTTCACCTTTTTTTTTTAAATCCTCCAAAATCGTGAAAAACGACATACTAGTATGCGGTCCGAGACCATGGACTATAGCCTTTCGCTTTTGCGTGATTTTCACCTTTTTTTTTTTAAATCCTCCGAAATCGTGAAAAACGACATACTATAGTATGCCCTCCGACACCATGGACTATAGCCTTTCGCTTTTGCGTGATTTTCACCTTTTTTTTTAATCCTCCGAAATCGTGAAAAACGACATACTATAGTATGCCCTCCGACACCATGGACTATAGCCTTTCGCTTTTGCGTGATTTTCACCTTTTTTTCAAATCCTCCGAAATCGTGAAAAACGACATACTATAGTATGCCCTCCGACAACATGGACTATAGCCTTTCGCTTTTGCGTGATTTTCACCTTTTTTTTTAAATCCTCCGAAATCGTGAAAAACGACATACTATAGTATGCCCTCCCACACCATGGACTATAGCCTTTCGCTTTTGCGTGATTTTCACCTTTTTTTCAAATCCTCCGAAATCGTGAAAAACGACATACTATAGTATGCCCTCCGACACCATGGACTATAGCCTTTCGCTTTTGCGTGATTTTCACCTTTTTTTTTAATCCTCCGAAATCGTGAAAAACGACATACTATAGTATGCCCTCCGACACCATGGACTATAGCCTTTCGCTTTTGCGTGATTTTCACCTTTTTTTTTAAATCCTCCGAAATCGTTAAAAACGACATACTATAGTATGCCCTCCGACACCATGGACTATAGCCTTTCGCTTTTGCGTGATTTTCACCTTTTTTTTTAAATCCTCCAAAATCGTGAAAAACGACATACTAGTATGCGGTCCGAGACCATGGACTATAGCCTTTCGCTTTTGCGTGATTTTCACCTTTTTTTCAAATCCTCCGAAATCGTGAAAAACGACATACAATAGTATGCCCTCCGACACCATGGACGATAGCCTTTCGCTTTTGCGTGATTTTCACCTTTTTTTTAAAAATCCTCCGAAATCGTGAAAAACGACATACTAGTATGCGGTCCGAGACCATGGACTATAGCCTTTCGCTTTTGCGTGATTTTCACCTTTTTTTTTAAATCCTCCGAAATCGTTAAAAACGACATACTATAGTATGCCCTCCGACACCATGGACTATAGCCTTTCGCTTTTGCGTGATTTTCACCTTTTTTTCAAATCCTCCGAAATCGTGAAAAACGACATACTATAGTATGCCCTCCGACACCATGGACTATAGCCTTTCGCTTTTGCGTGATTTTCACCTTTTTTTTTAATCCTCCGAAATCGTGAAAAACGACATACTATATAGTATGCCCCCTGACACCATGGACTATAGCCTTTTGCTTTTGCGTGATTTTCACCTTTTTTTTTAAATCCTCCGAAATCGTTAAAAACGACATACTATAGTATGCTCTCCGACACCATGGACTATAGCCTTTCGCTTTTGCGTGATTTTCACCTTTTTTTCAAATCCTCCGAAATCGTGAAAAACGACATACTATAGTATGCCCTCCGACACCATGGACTATAGCCTTTCCCTTTTGCGTGATTTTCACCTTTTTTTTGAATCCTCCGAAATCGTGAAAAACGACATACTATAGTATGCCCTCCGACACCATGGACTATAGCCTTTCGCTTTTGTGTGATTTTCACCTTTTTTTCAAATCCTCCGAAATCGTGAAAAACGACATACTATAGTATGCCCTCCGACACCATGGACTATAGCCTTTCACTTTTGCGTGATTTTCACCTTTTTTTCAAATCCTCCGAAATCGTGAAAAACGACATACTATAGTATGCCCTCCGACACCATGGACTATAGCCTTTCGCTTTTGCGTGATTTTCACCTTTTTTTTTAAATCCTCCGAAATCGTGAAAAACGACATACTATAGTATGCCCTCCGACACCATGGACTATAGCCTTTCGCTTTTGCGTGATTTTCACCTTTTTTTCAAATCCTCCGAAATCGTGAAAAACGACATCCTATAGTATGCCCTCCGACACCATGGACTATAGCCTTTCGCTTTTGCGTGATTTTCACCTTTTTTTTTAATCCTCCGAAATCGTGAAAAACGACATACTATAGTATGCCCTCCGACACGCCTTTCGCTTTTGCGTGATTTTCACCTTTTTTTTTTAAATCCTCCGAAATCGTGAAAAACGACATACTAGTATGCGGTCCGAGACCATGGACTATAGCCTTTCGCTTTTGCGTGATTTTCACCTTTTTTTTTTAATCCTCCGAAATCGTGAAAAACGACATACTATAGTATGCCCTCCGACACCATGGACTATAGCCTTTCGCTTTTGCGTGATTTTCACCTTTTTTTCAAATCCTCCGAAATCGTGAAAAACGACATACTATAGTATGCCCTCCGACACCATGGACTATAGCCTTTTGCTTTCGCGTGATTTTCACCTTTTTTTTTAAATCCTCCGAAATCGTTAAAAACGACATACTATAGTATGCTCTCCGACACCATGGACTATAGCCTTTCGCTTTTGCGTGATTTTCACCTTTTTTTCAAATCCTCCGAAATCGTGAAAAACGACATACTATAGTATGCCCTCCGACACCATGGACTATAGCCTTTCGCTTTTGCGTGATTTTCACCTTTTTTTCAAATCCTCCGAAATCGTGAAAAACGACATACTATAGTATGCCCTCCGACACCATGGACTATAGCCTTTCGCTTTTGCGTGATTTTCACCTTTTTTTTTAAATCCTCCGAAATCGTGAAAAACGACATACTATAGTATGCCCTCCGACACCATGGACTATAGCCTTTCGCTTTTGCGTGATTTTCACCTTTTTTTCAAATCCTCCGAAATCGTGAAAAACGACATACTATAGTATGCCCTCCGACACCATGGACTATAGCCTTTCGCTTTTGCGTGATTTTCACCTTTTTTTCAAATCCTCCGAAATCGTGAAAAACAACATACTATAGTATGCCCTCCGACACCATGGACTATAGCCTTTCGCTTTTGCGTGATTTTCACCTTTTTTTTTAATCCTCCGAAATCGTGAAAAACGACATACTATAGTATGCCCTCCGACACCATGGACTATAGCCTTTCGCTTTTGCGTGATTTTCACCTTTTTTTTTAATCCTCCGAAATCGTGAAAAACGACATACTATAGTATGCCCTCCGACACCATGGACTATAGCCTTTCGCTTTTGCGTGATTTTCACCTTTTTTTCAAATCCTCCGAAATCGTGAAAAACGACATACTATAGTATGCCCTCCGACAACATGGACTATAGCCTTTCGCTTTTGCGTGATTTTCACCTTTTTTTTTAAATCCTCCGAAATCGTGAAAAACGACATACTATAGTATGCCCTCCCACACCATGGACTATAGCCTTTCGCTTTT
The DNA here is from genome assembly GCF_951216825.1 of Electrona antarctica. Taxonomy (NCBI): domain Eukaryota; kingdom Metazoa; phylum Chordata; class Actinopteri; order Myctophiformes; family Myctophidae; genus Electrona; species Electrona antarctica. The sequence continues at coordinate 1,860 of NW_027636990.1, read as the reverse complement.
GCGTGATTTTCACCTTTTTTTCAAATCCTCCGAAATCGTGAAAAACGACATACTATAGTATGCCCTCCGACACCATGGACTATAGCCTTTCGCTTTTGCGTGATTTTCACCTTTTTTTTTAATCCTCCGAAATCGTGAAAAACGACATACTATAGTATGCCCTCCGACACCATGGACTATAGCCTTTTGCTTTTGCGTGATTTTCACCTTTTTTTTTAAATCCTCCGAAATCGTTAAAAACGACATACTATAGTATGCTCTCCGACACCATGGACTATAGCCTTTCGCTTTTGCGTGATTTTCACCTTTTTTTCAAATCCTCCGAAATCGTGAAAAACGACATACAATAGTATGCCCTCCGACACCATGGACGATAGCCTTTCGCTTTTGCGTGATTTTCACCTTTTTTTTTAAATCCTCCGAAATCGTGAAAAACCACATACTATAGTATGCCCTCCGACACCATGGACTATAGCCTTTCGCTTTTGCGTGATTTTCACCTTTTTTTTTAAAATCCTCCGAAATCGTGAAAAACGACATACTATAGTATGCCCTCCGACACCATGGACTATAGCCTTTCGCTTTTGCGTGATTTTCACCTTTTTTTTTAAATCCTCCGAAATCGTGAAAAACGACATACTATAGTATGCCCTCCGACACCATGGACTATAGCCTTTCGCTTTTGCGTGATTTTCACCTTTTTTTCAAATCCTCCGAAATCGTGAAAAACGACATACTATAGTATGCCCTCCGACACCATGGACTATAGCCTTTCGCTTTTGCGTGATTTTCACCTTTTTTTTTAATCCTCCGAAATCGTGAAAAACGACATACTATAGTATGCCCTCCGACACCATGGACTATAGCCTTTCGCTTTTGCGTGATTTTCACCTTTTTTTTAAAATCCTCCGAAATCGTGAAAAACGACATACTAGTATGCGGTCCGAGACCATGGACTATAGCCTTTCGCTTTTGCGTGATTTTCACCTTTTTTTTAAATCCTCCGAAATCGTTAAAAACGACATACTATAGTATGCCCTCCGACACCATGGACTATAGCCTTTCGCTTTTGCGTGATTTTCACCTTTTTTTCAAATCCTCCGAAATCGTGAAAAACGACATACTATAGTATGCCCTCCGACACCATGGACTATAGCCTTTCGCTTTTGCGTGATTTTCACCTTTTTTTCAAATCCTCCGAAATCGTGAAAAACGACATCCTATAGTATGCCCTCCGACACCATGGACTATAGCCTTTCGCTTTTGCGTGATTTTCACCTTTTTTTTTAATCCTCCGAAATCGTGAAAAACGACATACTATAGTATGCCCTCCGACACGCCTTTCGCTTTTGCGTGATTTTCACCTTTTTTTTTAAATCCTCCGAAATCGTGAAAAACGACATACTAGTATGCGGTCCGAGACCATGGACTATAGCCTTTCGCTTTTGCGTGATTTTCACCTTTTTTTTTAAATCCTCCGAAATCGTGAAAAACGACATACTATAGTATGCCCTCCGACACCATGGACTATAGCCTTTCGCTTTTGCGTGATTTTCACCTTTTTTTCAAATCCTCCGAAATCGTGAAAAACGACATACTATAGTATGCCCTCCGACACCATGGACTATAGCCTTTCGCTTTTGCGTGATTTTCACCTTTTTTTTTAATCCTCCGAAATCGTGAAAAACGACATACTATAGTATGCCCTCCGACACCATGGACTATAGCCTTTTGCTTTCGCGTGATTTTCACCTTTTTTTTTAAATCCTCCGAAATCGTTAAAAACGACATACTATAGTATGCTCTCCGACACCATGGACTATAGCCTTTCGCTTTTGCGTGATTTTCACCTTTTTTTCA
>NW_027636991.1:7500-8656 GCF_951216825.1 Electrona antarctica | reverse complement strand
CATTCCATAGTTTAGATTGGGAGTGAGTCTGTAGTTCTGACTGTAATGGGAAGTTCATTCCATAGTTTAGATTGGGAGTGAGTCTGTAGTTCTGACTGTAATGGGAAGTTCATTCCATAGTTTAGATTGGGAGTGAGTCTGTAGTTCTGACTACAATGGGAAGTTCATTCCATAGCTTAGATTGGGAGTGAGTCTGTAGTTCTGACTGCAATGGGAAGTTCATTCCATAGTTTAGATTGGGAGTGAGTCTGTAGTTCTGACTGTAATGGGAAGTTAATTCCATAGTTTAGATTGGGAGTGAGTCTGTAGTTCTGACTGCAATGGGAAGTTCATTCCAAAGTTTAGAAGTGGTGACTCATACCAATATCAGTTAATTACAACAATACAGTTGTTCCGACATTTGTTGCTAAAATTAGATACTTAAAATTAAATTGATAAAATAATGAACCAAAACATGTCCTGGTTTTGTGAAAGAATTTCTCAAATGTATTTTATCTTCGGGACCAAAATCACTTTTAAATACTTTTCCCCCAAATGATAGATATCACTCCTGCAAGCACGCACGCACACGCAAACGCAAACGCAAACGCAAACGCACTCACACTCACACTCACACTCACACTCACACTCACACTCACACTCACACTCACACTCACTCTCACACTCACACTCACTCTCAGACTCACACTCACACTCACACTCACTCTCACTCTCACTCTCACTCTCACTCTCACACTCACACTCACACTCACACTCACACTCACACTCACACTCTCTCTCGCTCTCTCTCTGTCTCTCTCTCTATCTCTCTATTTTCCTCTGTCTTCGTATGAGAGATTTTGGGGGAAGTGTTGAATGGAACCTCTTAGTGTGTCTCTGTGACTGCATGCGTGCGTGCGTGCGTGCGTGCGTGCGTGCGTGCGTGCGTGCGTGCGTGCGTGGTGAGGAGTGTTAATAACAGCCTCTGTGTTCCTCCAGTTCAGAAACACAAAGGCGTCTTATGAAGACGTGACACGTGTGTGTGTATGTGTGAGTGTGTGTGTGTGTGTGTGTGTGTGTGTGTGTGTGTGTGTGTGTGTGTGTGTGTGTGTGTGTGTATGTGGGGGGGGGGGCTCAGGGTCTCCCAGCTGTGACCCCGTGTTGTCATTCTCAGTCT
>NW_027636991.1:0-2500 GCF_951216825.1 Electrona antarctica | reverse complement strand
AGAGCAAGGCATTGTGGGTAAACGGGTTGAAGGTGGATGGGGGGGGGGGGGGGCAAACCGTCTGTTTGTGGTTTACAGTTAATCACATTTTATTCCTTTAAGTTGTTGATCTTAATCATATCAGCTGTTGGTCATATTTTATTATCTGTCACTGCGCAAAAAGCATGGAATACGGATGTGTATATTACAGGAAACTCCCGTTAAACTTTCCAACAAACTCTGGTAAACTCCCGAATTGTACCATCTCACCTGTATATTACCGTATATTTACTGTATATGCTGCTAAATTTGAGGTTAACGGGCAAAATACAGTGCCCATAATTGCCCGTTAACTCCTCTTTTCACACAGTGTGTTGTTAATCATAATCTAATAAACCTTGGCGTTAACTCGATGCACTCAAACTGGACAGACAGGTATAAACGGTCACTTCCAGTTTGTATCACCTGAGGCTAGCTCGCCAAAATCAGGTCTGTCCTTTCCTTTAACGATTCTGAACGTGTCATTCATGCTTTTATCACCACTCGCTTGGACCATATGTGAGCCTTCCAGTATTTTCACCCACAAGTCGGCTCTAATGAAACTCCACAATATACCAAAATACCTTCTTTTTTTTGGGTGGTTTTCGTTTCGTTTTTAGCCACATTGTAATTACATTGCAAAAATGTCTCTGTAATTAAAAGATTATTTGCGTATTTTGGGGGTGTGAACATTCTGCACGTATTTACATAGAGTTGTTTCGATTGGCCATACCTATGTATTGTTCTCCAGTTTCACGTAGCCGATCACCGCAACGTGTTCAGGCTGTCAGTAAACACAACATCATTCTCTGTTGTTTGTTTGTGATGGCTAGTAACTTTGAATCAGAACGCTTGATTAACGCTTTAAATCAGCGCTACTCAACCCGAGGCAACATGTCTGTGCGGCCCGCTGGGCCCGTCATGGTCATACAATACAAAATATTTTGTTCTGCTTTTAGTGAGGAAAAGTAATTTCTAGCGTTTCTAACCACACAATGCGATCATGCGCTACTGAGCTGTTTGTTCTTCCTGCTGACAAAAAGTGGGCACGTTGTTGTCGATTTACAAGACCACACGCACAGCTGCAGCATGCATCCACAGCGCGTTGAGCAGTTGTATATCGGCTCGCGTTCGGTAAACAACATCGTCATGAGGAGGAAGTGCAAACAAGTTATGGGCGCGGACAGAAAACAGCATGTTTTGTGCTTGTGCAAAGAAGATCCTCCTGGCTTGTTTCGGAAAGGATCAACCTATGTATGTGAAAGTGCCTTAACAAGGATCAACCTATGTATGTGAAAGTGCCTTAACAAAGGATCAACCTATGTATGTGAAAGTGCCTTAACAAGGATCAACCTATGTATGTGAAAGTGCCTTAACAAAGGATCAACCTATGTATGTGAAAGTGCCTTAACAAAGGATCAACCTATGTATGTGAAAGTGCCTTAACAAGGATCAACCTATGTATGTGAAAGTGCCTTAACAAGGATTCAACCTATGTATGTGAAAGTGCCTTAACAAGGATCAACCTATGTATGTGAAAGTGCCTTAACAAAGGATCAACCTATGTATGTGAAAGTGCCTTAACAAGGATCAACCTATGTATGTGAAAGTGCCTTAACAAGGATCAACCTATGTATGTGAAAGTGCCTTAACAAGGATCAACCTATGTATGTGAAAGTGCCTTAACAAGGATCAACCTATGTATGTGAAAGTTGCCTTAATTAACAATGGGAATTATAGTCAAAACAGCACAACGCTTTCATTGACAAGCACCGTTGGCCCATACATGCACGACTGTTGGAGGAAAATGCAGACTCAAGTGTCACATTAAGTAAGAACTCTCTCTCGCTCTCTCTTTCTCTCTCTCTCTCTTCCTCTTCATCCCTCCCTCTCTCTCTCTCGCTCTCTCCCTCCCCATCTCTCTCTTTCTCTCTCGTCACGTACAGTAGTTGCGTTTACTGTTTACCGTCCCCGATGTATGTCGTCTCTCTCCTGCCTCCTCTTTAACAGATGTCGTCCAAATCAAACCTGATTTAGCTGATTTATTAAACTATTCGTTTTAATTTGTAGGCAGTAGGCTAATTAGTAAAGTAAAAGTGTGACTGAATGTCACATGCAGTTGACAGCTAACCTAGTGGGGGGAGTGTTTATGCAAGCCATTAGGGGTGGAGACAAGTATCTATTGTCACACCCATTCCTGGGCTCAGAGGTGCTAAAATCTTTGAAATCTTTGAAGGGGAAGTTCTCTAATTTGGGATTTCTGGTTCAACAAGTTTCAGATGGTCACATCACCTTCATTTTTCCCCCAATTTCAATGAGCAATACATCATATGAAAGGGTTTACATTATGCAGTTTCATAATATGTAAAAAACTGAAAAATGACCATGGCCCCCTTGTATATCAAACTACTGTACTCGGTCACATATTGTAACGCACTGTATGTCTGCTTAAACCATTCTGGGCGGGAACCCCTTTTCTTTT